>NC_077231.1:90822225-91103003 GCF_027887165.1 Monodelphis domestica
ATAGACAGTAAAGTAGATAGAGTGAATGTAGAATCAGAGGACCCGAGTTTGAGTCTTGCCTCAGTTACTTAGCCATGTGAACCTGGATAAGCTATTTCACCTCAGTTTCTTCATTTGTAAAATAGATGTAATTATAGTAGTAGGGATGTTATGAGGAGCAAGTGAGATAACATATATAATATGCTTTGCTTGAGGTGCTTATTATATAAACGTTTGTTGTTAATCAACTAGCATCTATTTTGTACTAAGTCTTTGGAGAGGTAAAGGAAGGCACAAAATAGACCCTGCCTTCAAAGAGCTAACTGTATAATGGGGATGAAAACATCCAAATAACTATGCACAAATGAGACACAAGCAGGGCAATTTGGGGGGAGACTCAGAGAAAAGGCACTAAGAATGAGGACTGAGACAGGCTTAGTGTAGAAGGAAGACTTCAGCCGAGACCAGGGAAACCAGGAGGCAGAGTCAAGGAGGGAGAACATACCAGACATGAGACAGCCAGTGAAAAGGCACTGATTTCTGTAGAGTGCTTTAAAATGTGCAAAAAGCTTTATGCACTTTAATGCATTATTCATTGTAACCTCATGCAGTTACAAGCATACTGTAGATTCTACAAGCTTCATGATTTTATTAGCCTAGAGATGAACAGAACTTCAGAGGCATATATCCAATTCCCAAAATTTCACAGGTGAGGAAACTGAGGCAAACAGGATTAAGCAGCTCGTCCGGGGTCACATAACTCCTAAGAATCTGTGGCCACATTTGAACTCAGTTCCTCCCGATTCTAGTACCAGCACTCTACCTCTGTCCAATCTTACACCTGGATATTTGGGTTGACATGTCCCCAACTGTTGACTGACATGGTTCCATGAATGCCTGACCAAAAAGAAACAACTGAAAAAAAACTGGGAAATATTAGAGTTGTTGTCACTCATCTTGTGGCAAGGAATTATCATCACTAAGACCTTTTTTCTGTTTTTAAGATTTCAGGCAGTTTATTGCATAACCCAACGCATAAGACTTTCTCAGGTCAATAAACTTAATTATAGAGAGAAAACTACAAGACTCCCAAGAACCATTCTGTCTGGGAAGAAAAGGACATACCATGATCTTTTCCCTGCAAAATGCTTCCCAGTGCAATCAGTTATATAGCCTTCCCAGCACAGCACCCTTACTTTTATCTGCTTGCCTATAGGCAGCCTCTGAGAGATACTGGACTCCTCAATAAGACTACTGGCATCAGTAGCTGCCTTCCTGCTCCTACAGCTCAACTATTCTGCCTCCATAATAGTGTAAACAATCTGGCATATTAACCTACATTTTTATTTTTGCAAAAAAATATTGAGAGGTGTGAAGGTATAAATGATGACCTGAACATTCACTGAACTAGTTTTTCAAAGAGTATATTATGAGCTTGAATAAAACAAAAAGAAAAATCAAAGATTTTCTCTGATTTTAGCTTCCAAAGCTTGTATATCCTTTCAGATAACTACTTGGATGAGAAACTCAGTAGCATCCCAATGTTTATAAGATGGTAGAAATATGGGTAAGGAACTAGAAAGGACCTTTAAGAAAACTAACTTTGAAAGACTTAATATGTCAACACCATGATCAACCATGTTTACTAAAGAACAGTGAAGAACTCTGCTACCCACCTCCTGACAGAGAGGCGTGGTCTCAAGATGCAGAATGAACCATACAATCTGGACATGGCCAATGTGGATTTTTTTTTTTTTGCTTGACTATGCTTATTTGTTACAAGGATTTTGCTTTTCTTTATCCAGTTTAGGGGAGGAAGAGATAGAGATAGGGTTGTCCCTGAAAAAGGGAAGAAAAAAAAGGCCATTGAAGTATCTTTTTTTTTACCTTCCATCTTAGAACCAATGCTATGTGTTGGTTCCAAGGCAGAAAAGTGATAAGGACTAGGCAGTGGGAGTTAAGTGACTTGCTCAGAGCCCCACAGATAGGAAGTATCTGAAGTCAAATTTGAACCCAGGACCTCCTGTCTCTAAGCCTAGCTCTCAATCAAGTGAACTAGCTTTCCCCAAAGTACTTTTTATTTATTTATATTTTTTTAAACCCTTACCTTCCATCTTGAAGTCAATACTGTGTATTGGCTCCAAGGCAGAAGAGTGGTAAGGGCTAGGCAATGGGGGTTAAGTGGCTTGCCCAGGGTCACACAACTGGGAAATGTCTGAGGTCAGATTTGAACCTAGGACCTCTTGTCTTTAGACCTGACTCTCAATCCACTGAGCTAACCAGCTGCCTCCACCCTGCCCCCCAAAGTACTTTTTTGTTTAACTTCTGGTTTAGTATTAACTCTAAGGCAGAAGAGTGACAAGAGCTAGGCAATTGGAGTTAATTGACTTGCCCAGGGTCACACAGCTAGGAAATAGCTGAGTTCAGATTTGAATCTAGATTTGAAACTCTCTTCTATCTCCAGGCCTGGCACTCTATCCACTATGCTACCTGACTGCCTGGGTATTTTTTTTTTTAATGCACAAAAGAGAACATAAGGAAGACTAGGAAGAAATATAGACAAAGAAAACAGCTATGAAATGGATATGTTGAATGAATAATTATACATTATTTGCATATAGTGTATTATAAAATATATTACATATGTAATTACAAACTTGTTATCTATCACTTACTACAAGTATATAAATTTTACAGATGAAGAAATTGAGGCCCAGAGAGGTCCATCAACTTGACCAATGTCAAATAGCTGGTAAGTATCTGAAGCAGAATTTTGACTGAGGTTTTTCTGATTTCTGAGTTCAGTAATCTCTCCTTTCTCCATACCATTGTAGTGAAAATGTCATTGTATAACAGAATTTCACAACCTGGAATTCTCCAACTCTGGCCCCTGGGAATAATCCAGAGAATATAATAATTAGGGCCAGTCCTCTGATGCTCAAATGCATCTATGGTCTTGTTGACATAGGTATTCCCTCCATTGGTTCAGCTTATAACCCATTCACAGGAAGTACCCCTCTGAAATACATTGTCCATGTTCTCCTACAAATCGTCCAAATGGGTCCACTCACTATACTTTGGACCACAGTCTAGGAAGTCTGACATTCTGTGTACACCAATGGAGTAGGTAGGCTTTCCATTGGTTATCCCTTGCTTTGCTACATGACTGACACCTCCTTTTGAGTCATCTGTCTCCCCTCTAATGATATAATTTCTACTGCCTTCTCAGTTTCATTCCTTATTCTTGTAGTCTACTTATGCCTACTGTGAACTTACCCATTTCCCCGAATTTGACCAATTCCCAATCCTCCCTCTATGGAAATTATGGTATTCTAAGATTCATACAGCCTTTGACATTAAAAAGATGGACTTTTGTTTTGGGAAGAAGCTTGCAGTCTTTAAAAGCTCTGTATAATTCCCCACAAGCAAGTCAGTTCATTCTCTTTCCCTTATTCAATTCTAAGCCCAGTTCATTGTCCTTCCATAGTAGATATCCAGGTCATAGGTACCTTTGGACCAGCTCTGTGGTCATCCATCTAACTGATTATGGCCAGTAGAGCAATAAAACTGCTATTTCCATTTCACCTGCATGTATGTGTGCCTCTTTCTTAGCAAATTCCTTCCCCCAAAGTCCTGGTTGTCATCCCCATCGCTATTGTTTGCCTTCTTTATAGCGTGGGGCTGAGAATGATTAGACATCCTCCCCTGCAGACATTCTACAGGACATTTGCTCACAGAGCCTTGCAAAGTGACTTCATTTATTTCTGCTGACCTCCACTGCATATCCTGTAATTGATCCATTTCCAGAGTGCATGTGCTCTAAGACCAACAAGTCTTGTAAGGCATAGCGGCTCAGGTAGATAACCATAGTTTATAGAAATCGAGCTTTCTTTTGGGATCATGGCCTCCTTTGGAAGGCAGTCCGGTGAAATTTATGAACTCTTCAGAGCCATATTTTTAAATGCAAAAAATAAAGCACAGAGCATGACAAAGGAAACCAGTTATATTGAAGTGCTATTATGAAAATATTGGAAAAAGCGCCAAGTTGCTTTTATTCTACCTTGAGAACTCGAGCCTAAGACCCCCATAGAGAAATGCATCCCTCTCATTCATCTAGGAATTTCAAGAGGGTACGTGGCCAGAAAAATCATTACTGGCAAATTTTCAGATTTCAGTCTTATTGGAAATATGATTCAGATGTCAAGATTCCATCTTTCAAAAGATATCACTATATGTACTAATTCAGTCGAACTCAATTGCTGTTAAGCAACTATCATAAAAGTCATTGTGCCAGGTGCTGGAGGACACAAAGAAGGATGAGAATCTTGTCCTTTGTCCTTATGAAGCATACAGGACAATAGAAAAGAAGGATGGAGACTGGTTTTGGATTTCATTTGGGTCATAAACAAAGTTGTCAAGTTGATGTCAAAAGTCTATGATTAGACAACAGCTCATCTGAAAAAGGTCTTGGGGATGGACAACTAGGTGGCTTAGCAGATAGAGATGGGAGGTCCTGGGTTCAAATCTAGCTTCAGACACTTCCTAGCTGGATGACCCGCAAATCAATTAACTCCAGTTACCTAGTCCTTACCACTCTTCTGCCTTAAAACCAATACTTAGTAGTGATTCTAAGAAGGCAGGGGTTTAAAAGAAATATCAAAGAGTTTGTGGCATTAGTGTACTGCAAACTCAATATGTCAGCAGGATGTTATGGCAGATAAGAAAGCCCTTAAGATCTTGAAAACCATCCAGAAAGAAGTTGATGACAACCCATGGTGCCCTGGCTAGACAACATCTAAGGTACTTGGTTTGAGTCTCTGCTCCATATTTTTGGAAGGATATTGATAATATGGAGACTGTCCAGAAAATAATGGCTAACATGGAGACTGGAAAGGGTAGCTTCTGTGGGTAACAGGTCTGCTCTTTGATGAACACCTTCAGTCCAAAGCTTGCTGACCATTTTTTGAATAGACTTCTGAGGAGTTTCCTTTTTTGGATACGTACCAGCCTTGATGAATTTGTTCCTCTTGAACTCTGTCTCTCAATGAATCTGCAGTTTGGTTGTGAGGAATCAAAGAATGACCTTTAGTGTTTGGTGGAATTTCAACAGGCAGAGGGTTGGGGAGAGGCATGGCAACAGTGTGGGCAAAGGAATGGGCTGGTGAGATGGGTATGTGGAGTGCTAAGTCCAGCATGGCAGGAATGGGGCATGCAAGGAAGGTAATCGTAATGCCTAGAAAGATGAAGTCAAAGCCAGATGGCAGGGGTGCTTGAATACCAGGTTAAGGATTTTTAAAAATAGTTTGAAGCAATGGACTGGTGTGGGATGTAAAACCTAGAGTTGGCTCTGGGCTCTGTTATTACCTGTGTGAGCTTGGGTAAAATACTTAAATTTCCATAGCCTCAGTGGGCTTGAGGAGTGAAGACTGGTTCAGGGGCTGACTTGGAGAATCATATGCCCTTTCATGTGAGCATAAAGTCCATATCATTTAGGCCCTTAGATGGTCCCTCTCTAGTACTATTAGAACTAGATTGACAGTCAGATGGTCTTGGTTTTATTCCTGGCCCTGCAGCTTGTACTATTTGAATGATTTTGGATAACTTGTCTCACTTTTCTGGGTCTTGGTTTATTCATCTATGAAACAGGATGTTGAATTAGCTAGTCTATATCTAAAGATGCTTCTAGCTCTGAATCCTATGATCCTCTGAACTGGTACTCTCTCAGAAACTGTTTACAATTAGATACTTTCCTAAACCTCAGTATATTCTCTTTCTACCCAGGGAATAGAAAACTGGGCTTCGAGTTAATAAGACTGAGTTCAGATCCAATCACAGACTCTTATTAGCTCTGTGGCTGGTCAAATACTTAACCTATGACTGTCTCAGTTTCCCCATCTGTAAAAATTGGGATAATAACAGCACCTATCTCTCAAGGCTATTGTGAGGAGCCAATTAGATAATATTTGTAAAGCACAGTGCCTGGTATATAGTAAGTTCTTAATGAATGCTTTTCCCCTTCCACTTTTTCATTTAATATTTTAGCAAGAACTTTTTAAGCACCAAGAAGAGTTCTCAGCACCAGAGATAGAAAGGCAAGAATGGAAGATAGTCCCTGTCTTCAAAGGGTTTCCACTCTATTGAGGGAGACAACATGAATAGAGATAAGTCAATATTAGCTTTTGAGGAGGGAATGCTCAATAAGAAATGAGGGGATAAAAAAAGGCTGACCCTGGGCTCCCCTGACAAAGGAATGAGCCTCCTAGCTACACCTCTGGGAATTAACCCAGACTAGCCTGGCCAACAGAATGAGGGAACAAGGCACTTTTCTATGTGATGTTCACCTTGTGGTATTTAACAATGTATCAGCCACTACAGACATACCAGGAGAGAGGAGTGAAGAAATGGCACTTTTGTGGGAGAACTCATCCAATAAGAACAAAGGACAAAGATAAGATGGTACTTGAACTGAAGCTTGAAGGAAACTCAGAATCCTGAAAAGTGGAACTGAGAAGGAAATGTATTCTAGGCATAGGGGATAACTTGTGCAGAGTCCCTGAGTTGGGAGCTGTTCAAGTTCCAGAGAGAGGCATAGACAGTCTGACTAGACTTGAGACTGAATAAAGATGGAATTATGTGAAATGCCTTGATGGGTAGGCTGGAGCTAGACTGGGAAGGGCTTCCTATGCCAAGGAATTCTGGGAGGCAGTAGGGAGCCACTGAAGAGCCTACAGGAAGATAATGATGTGGTCAGACTTCTGCTTTAAGGTGATTGTTTTGGCAAAGGTTTCAAGATAGATTAGAAAGCAGAGTCTATAAGCAAGAAGATTTTACTGTTCCCTTCACTTAGCATCTCATCTATACTTAATGTATCCTATTTGAACTATTGTAAACTTCAATACAGTCGTTAGGTGTGACTTTATGTGCTTGATGTGTTCGTGATAAGCTCCTCTCAGATGACACTTTAATTCTTTCACAGGGATAATTGTAATCTTTTTCTCCAGCTCAATGGCCAGATGTCTGAGAGCAGGGATCTTGGGTTTTTGTTTTGTTTGTTTGTTTCTTTTATACCTGCCTAGAAAAACTAATTTGTAGGCCAATGTGGTAAACAGATAGTAGCCTTGAAACACCAAGATTAATGTCCAAAAGAGGGCAGAAGCTGATGGTTGTTACGATGATGCAAGGGGGCATTGAGAGCCAAGTGGCAGGAACTCTGGGGTTGGAGTACCAAGGAAGCAAAGACCAGGAAAACAGTATTTAAGCATCTGGAATGGGGTGAGGTGGAGGGGGTATTCTAGCCTGGGAAAGGAACAGGATTCTGAGTCAACAAAGTTAAGAAAGAAGTACAAGAGAAATGTAGTCATTTGGCGACTTATTCCAGAGTAAATAAACCTAGCATATTGGGATAGAGGAGATCATGGTCAATGAGAACTGACAGCTACCTTGGGACATCATACTGCTTCACTGTGTTCTTGATTGACTCAGACCTTGGGTCCCATTCCTAATCCTTGAAGGTCTTCTGATACCTAGTAGAGATCTGATAACCTACCACATAGTAGGACTTAATAAATGTTGATTGATCAATGAACTTTGGTGCTATCACCATGGAATAAGCCTTCCAACTATACCTCTGGGAATAGAGTCAAACCAGGATCAGGGGACAGGGCACTCTTCTATGTGGTGTTCACCTCATGATATTTAACAATTTATCTTGAAATTACTCTAAGTATAAATTTTTTCCTTATGAGATAAGAGGAGAGGTGATTTCAACTCTCTAGGCTTTGGTTTATTCTCTGTAAAATAGTGTAGGCTGTACAAGATTACCCCTAAAGTCCCTTGAAACTAGAATATGTAGGTGACCCACAAACTACTGAGAAAATGACTGATTGACCTCTGGAGGTTCAGCTCTGGAGAGATACCATGGACAGGGCACTGGACTTGGAGGTAGGAAGGCTTGTGTTCAAATCCTGTCTCCTACATTCACAAGCCATGCAAGTCACTATCTCTCTGGACTTCATTTTCCTCATTTGTAAAATGAGGCTAGTTGGATTCAATGACTTCTAATATCCCTTCCAGCTCTAAATCTATAATCCTAAGAAAAGCAAGCTGACTTTTTTTTTTCAACCCAAACAAGTAAAAATAGCCTTGGATGGTCAAACCATCAGGTGTTGCAGATTTAAACCAAGTATTTTGTCAGTCTGACATCTCAGAAGCAAACCTAAAATAGAAACCGAGCAAATAAACAAGCAACCTTTAGGTAGAATAAAGGATAGAGCACACTGTTCTTGGAGTCAGTAAGCTCAAACCCTGCTTGAGACACTTATCAGCTGTGTGACTCTGGCAAAGTCATTTCCCCCAGTTTCTTTATCTATTAAAGGGGTTTGAATTCAATCATCTTAAAGGTTCCTCCCAGTCATAAATCCATGATTCTATGAATAAAGATACAGTAAGCATCTAGTATGTACCACTAAACTATGGTATACTGACAGAAATTATGTTCTTTCATAAATGTTGGGTAATCTTAGGTCACTCAAAGTCTCCTTCTCTGACTTCCTGAACTCCAGGACTTCTTCAGTAAATTAGGGTTGTTCCTAAGTGTTTGGAGATCTGATCAACTTATAGTCTCCCAAAGGAGGTCTGCTTCCCACTACTTCCTTGGATTTTATGGGGAAATGCCTCTCCTTATCTCTGTTGAAATGAAACTAGATAATGCCAGTTTCCAGATCAAATCTGTAGAGGATACCCAAATTCCCCCAGATCTCAGTATAGGATGGAACAATGGGCCATATCTAATGGGATGAAATTCATTAGAGATCAATGTAAATTGTTATATTCAGGTTCAAAAAATCAACTTCAGAAGTACAAGATGAGGAAGACTAGTTATATTTCCACAAGGTTTTAGATTTCTAAACCATTGTTAGTCAGCATTCTATGTGAAAAGGGGGATTTTAGGGAAGTCAAAGGTGTGACATGGTAACCACGTAAGTTTATGAACTGTTAGGCTGAAAAAAATCAGACAAGTTTTCGGAATAGAGAAGTGATCATTGTCCCAGTCCTGTGCCAGGACTTTATCTAGGATATTTTGTTCCACTCTGGTCATCATATTTTAGGAAAAACACTGACAAACTGGAGCAACTCTTGTGGCACACCACCAAAATGGTGAAACATCGGACACTATGCTATCAGAGGACTGGTTGTAGGACTTGAGGGATATTTAAAACTAGAAAGAAAAAACTCTGGCAGGCAGGAGGGGTGATGTTATCTTTAAATATGCAAAGTGTCACCCAGTGAAAGTTGTGCCAAACTTATTCTGCTTAGGGAGAAATGAGAAGTTGCAGGAAAAAAATGTTTCTGCTTCAGAGAAAAGAAATATGCAGGAGCAGCTAGGTGGCTCAGTGGACAAAGAGACAGGCTCTGAGATCCTGGGTTCAAATATGACCTCACATACTTTTTAGTTGTGTGACCCTGGGTAAGTCACTTGGCCCCCATTGCCTAGCCTTTACTGCTCTTCTGTCTTAGAACCAAAACTTAGTATTGTTTTGAAGACAGAAGTTAAGGGTTTAAAAAAAGAAAAGAAGAGAAAGGAAAGGAAACACACAGAGGCAAAGACACACTAACATTTTGTTTTTGTTCAGTCATTTTCATTCCTGTCCAATTCTTTGTGACCCCATTTGGGGTTTTCTTGGCAAAGATACTGGAGTGGTTTGCTGTTTCCTTTACCAGCTTCTTTTACAGACAAGAATACTGAGGCAAACAGGGTAAAGTGACTTGCCTGGGATGACAGAGCTAGTAAATGCCTGAGACCAGATGTGAACTCAGAAAGATGGATCTTCTTGACTCCAGGTCTAGCACTTTATTCACCAGGAAGCCACCTAACAGCCCTGTGCAAAGTTGGAATAAACTGCCTAAGAAGGTGATGAGTTTCTCCTCACTTGAGATCTTCCAATGGATTTTAATGCTATTGGGGAGAGGCTGTAGAGTGAATGCCTCATTTTGTCTAGGTTGAACTGCTCCTCTGAGGTCTCTTCCAAGTCTCAGATCCTCAATCTTCAGTGCCTGGAAGTTATCAAGACTACTTTAGTCCGGATTCCAGTCTTTCAAGCTCCTGAAACAGCCCAGAATTGTGATGAAGACTAGCAATTGTGATATAGCTTAGAATCATTGTGTCTCAAGCTGTGGGGAGGACCTCTATCCATGCTCTCCCCAAAATCTATGCAAAGCCAAAATTAAACAAATTAATGCAGAGTAGCTATGCATTCAATTGGGAAGTATTATGTTTTGGTATACTATGTACTATGACAAGAAGCATGATCAAGGACCACTTGAGCTCAGGAAGAGGTATGCTTAAGTCTTGCACCTGACATAGCTATTTGTTTTGTCTTGAAATTTTAATTTATACTTTTCTCTTTATTCAGTTAAACATTTTTCATTTATATATATATTTTTAAATATATTTTATTTGATCATTTCCAAGCATTATTCGTTAAAGACATAGATCATTTTCTTTTCCTCCCCCCCCCCCCATAGCCGACGTGTAAGTCCACTGGGCATTAGATGTTTTCTTGATTTGAACCCATTGCTTTGTTTATAGTATTTGCATTAGAGTGTTCATTTAGAGTCTATCCTCTGTCATGTCCCCTCAACCTCTGTATTCAGGCAGTTGCTTTTTCTCGGTGTTTCCACTCCAATAGTTTATCCTTTGCTTATGAATGGTGTTTTTTTCTCCTGGATCCCTGCAAGTTGTTCAGGGACATTACACCGCCCCTAATGGAGAAGTCCATTACGTTCGATTATACCACAGTGTATTAGTCTCTGTGTACAATGTTCTCCTGGTTCTGCTCCTCTCGCTCTGCATCACTTCCTGGAGGTTGTTCCAGTCTCCATGGAACTTCTCCACTTTATTATTCCTTTGAGCACAATAGTATTCCATCACCAACATATACCACAGTTTGTTCAGCCATTCCCCAATTGATGGGCATCCCCTCGTTTTCCAGTTTTGGGCCACCACAAAGAGGGCAGCTATGAATATTTTTGTACAAGTCTTTGTGTCCATTATCTCTTTGGGGTACAGACCCAGCAGTGCTATGGCTGGGTCAAAGGGTAGATATTCTTTTGTCGCCCTTTGGGCATAGTTCCAAATTGCCCTCCAGAATGGTTGGATCAGTTCACAGCTCCACCAGCAATGAATTAATGTCCCTATTTTGCCACATCCCCTCCAGCATTCATTACTTTCCTTTGCTGTTATGTTAGCCAATCTGCTAGGTGTGAGGTGATATCTCAGAGTTGTTTTGATTTGCATCTCTCTGATTATAAGAGATGTAGAACACGTCTTCATGTGCTTGTTAATAGTTTTGATTTCTTTATCTGAGAACTGCCTATCCATTTCCCTTGCCCATTTATCAATTGGAGAATGGCTTGATTTTTTGTACAATTGATTTAGCTCATTATAAATATGAGTAATTAAACCTTTGTCAGAGGTTTCTATGAAGATTTTTTCCCAATTTGTTGTTTCCCTTCTGATTTTAGTTATATTGGTTTTGTTTGTACAAAAGCTTTTTAGTTTGATGTAGTCAAAATTATTTATTTTACATTTTGTGATTTTTTCTATATCTTGCTTGGTTTTAAAGCCTTTCCCCTCCCAAAGGTCTGACATGTATACTATTCTATGTTTACCCAATTTACTTATGGTTTCCTTCTTTATGTTTAAGTCACTCACCCATTTTGAATTTATCTTGGTGTAGGGTGTGAGGTGTTGATCTATTCCTAGTCTCTCCCACACTGTCTTCCAATTTTCCCAGCAGTTTTTATCGAATAGTGGATTTTTGTCCCAAAAGCTGGGATCTTTGGGTTTGTCGTATACTGTCTTGCTGAGGTCGCTTTCCCCCAGTCTATTCCACTGATCTTCCTTTCTGTTTCTTAGCCAGTACCAAATTGTTTTGATGACTGCTGCTTTGTAATATAGTTTAAGGTCAGGGACTGCAAAGCCCCCATCATATGTGTTTTTTTTCATTATTTCCCTGGATATCCTTGATCTTTTGTTCTTCCAAATGAACTTTGTTATGGTTTTTTCTAAATCAGTGAAGAAGTATTTTGGTAGTTCAATGGGTATGGCACTAAATAGATAAATAAGTTTGGGTAGGATGGTCATTTTTATTATATTGGCTCATCCTATCCATGAGCAGTTAATGTTTTTCCATTTGTTCAAGTCTAGTTTTAGTTGTGTGGAGAGTGTTTTGTAGTTGTGTTCATATAGTTCCTGTGTTTGTCTCGGGAGGTAGATTCCTAGGTATTTTATTTTGTCTAAGGTGATTTTGAATGGGATTTCTCTTTCTAGTTCTTGCTGCTGAGCTGTGTTGGAGATATATAGAAAAGCTGATGATTTATGTGGGTTTATTTTGTATCCTGCAACTTTGCTAAAGTTGTTGATTATTTCAATTAGCTATTTGGTTGAATCTCTAGGATTCTTTAAGTAGACCATCATGTCATCCGCAAAAAGTGATAACTTGGTCTCCTCCTTGCCTATTTTGATGCCTTCAATTCCTTTATCTTCTCTAATTGCTACTGCTAGTGTTTCTAGTACAATGTCAAATAGTAGAGGTGATAATGGGCATCCTTGTTTCACTCCTGATCTTATTGGGAATGCATCTAGTTTATCCCCATTGCAGATGATAGTAGCTGTTGGTTTTAGATATATACTGTTTATTATTTTTAGGAATGACCCTTCTATTCCTATGCTTTCTAGTGTTTTTAATAGGAATGGGTATTGTATTTTATCAAAGGCTTTTTCTGCATCTATTGAAATAATCATGTGGTTCTTGCTAGTTTGCTTGTTGATGTGGTCAATTATGTGGATTGTTTTCCTAATGTTGAACCAGCCCTGCATCCCTGGTATGAATCCTACTTGATCATGGTGAATGATCCTTCTGATCACTTGCTGGAGTCTTTTTGCTAGTATCCTATTTAAGATTTTTGCATCTATATTCATTAGGGAGATTGGCCTATAGTTTTCTTTCTCTGTTTTTGACCTGCCTGGTTTTGGAATCAGTACCATGTTTGTGTCGTAAAAAGAGTTTGGTAGAACTCCCTCTTTGCTTATTATGTCAAATAGTTTGTGTAGTATTGGGATTAACTGTTCTCTGAATGTTTGATAGAATTCACAGGTGAATCCATCAGGCCCTGGGGATTTTTTCTTAGGAAGTTCTTTGATGGCTTGTTGGATTTCAATTTCTGATATGGGATTATTTAGGAATTCTATTTCCTCTTCTGTTAGTCTAGGCAGTTTGTATTTTTGTATATATTCATCCATTTCTCCTAAATTGGTGTATTTATTGCCATATAATTGGGCAAAGTAATTTCTAATGATTGCCTTAATTTCCTCTTCATCAGAGGTGCTGTCCCCCTTTTCATCTTTAATGCTGTGAATTTGCTTTTCTTCCTTCCTTTTTTTAATTAGATTGACCAGTACCTTGTCTATTTTGTTTGTTTTTTCAAAGTACCAGCTTCTTGTCTCATTTATTAAATCAATAGTTCTATCACTTTCGATTTTATTAATTTCTCCCTTAATTTTTAGGATTTCTAATTTGGTTTTCTGCTGGGGGTTTTTAATTTGATCGCTTTCCAGTTTTTTCATTTGCATTTCCAATTGATTGATCTCTGCTCTCCCTTGTTTGTTAATATAAGCATTCAGGGATATGAATTTACCTCTGATTACCGCTTTGGCTGCATCCCAAAAGGTTTGAAAGGATGTTTCACCATTGTCATTTTCCTCGATGAAATTATTAATTGTTTCTATGATTTCTTCTTTAACTAAACGGTTTTGGAGTATCATATTGTTTAATTTCCAATTGGTTTTAGATTTGGTTTTCCATGTACCATTACTAATCATTATTTTTATTGCCTTGTGATCTGAGAAGGCTGCATTCATTATTTCTGCTTTTCTGCATTTGTGTGCTATGTTTCTGTGACCTAATGTATGGTCAATTTTTGTGAATGTGCCATGTGGTGCTGAGAAGAAGGTGTATTCCTCTTTATCCCTATTTATTTTTCTCCATATGTCTATTAATTCTAATTTTTCTAAGATTTCATTCACTTCTTTTACCTCTTTCTTATTTATTTTTTTATTTGATTTATCTAAATTTGATAATGGTTGGTTTAATTCTCCCACTAGTATGGTTTTATTGTCTATTTCTTCCTTCAATTCTCCTAGTTTCTCCATTAGAAATTTGGGTGCTATATTATTTGGTGCATACATATTGATTAATGATATTTCCTCATTGTCTATAGTCCCTTTTAACAAAATATAATTACCTTCCCTATCCCTTTTGATCAGGTCTATTTTTGCATTGGCTTTATCAGATATCATGATTACCACTCCTGCCTTCTTTCTATCAGTTGAAGCCCAGAAGGTCTTACTCCATCCTTTAATTCTGACCTTGTGGGTGTCAACCCGCCTCATGTGTGTTTCTTGAAGACAACATATGGTAGGGTTTTGGATTCTAATCCATTCTGCTATTCGTCTACGTTTTATGGGTGAGTTCATCCCATTCACGTTCAAAGTTATGATTGTCATTTGTGGACTCCCTGGCATTTTGATTGCCTTCCCTAATTCTAACCTTTTCTTCTTCGGCTCTACCTTTTAGTCCAGTGATTTACTTTGAAACAGTCCCCCTTGTCCCCTCCCTTGATGTTTCCCTTTTTAGTCCCTCCCTTTTTGTTCCCTCCCCCTCCCCCCTCTCTTTCCCTCCCTTTTTGTTCTCCCTCTCCCCCTCCCCCCCTTGGTTTTCCCTTCTCCTTACCCTTGTTGGGTAAGATAGAATTCAAGATCCCAATGGATCTGGATGTTTTTCCCTCTCAGAGTTTATTTCCCTGAGATTGAGGTTTAAGTAAACCCCCCCCCCTCTCTTCCTCTCCTTCTTATAGGAGTTTTCTTCCCCTCCCCTTCCCATATGAATCTTTGTGTGAGAATGATTATTCTATTTGGTCTTTCTTTACCCCCTATTTATACATTACATTTTCCCCACATGTTAGTATACATAGGTTGATATAAATGTAGTCCTTATAGAAGAGAGTTTGAGTAAAAGAAGAAGATAACATTTTCCCCTTTCCTTAATATTTACCTTTTCAGGTATTCCTTGCTTTTTGATTTTCGGTATCAAACTTTCCACAGAGCTCTGGTCTTTTCTTTGCAAAAAGTTGGAAGTCTTCTATTTTGTTGAATGCCCATACTTTCCCTTGGAAGTATATAGTCAGTTTTGCTGGGTAGCTGATTCTTGGTTGGAGACCCAGCTCTCTTGCCTTTCTGAAGATCATGTTCCATGCCTTACGATCATTCAGAGTAGAACTTGCAAGGTCTTGTGTGACCCTGATTGGCATTCCTTTATATCTAAATTGTCTTTTTCTGGCTTCCTGTAGGATTTTTTCTTTTGTTTGATAGCTTTGGAATTTGGCAATTACATTCCTGGGAGTTGTCTTTTGGGGGTTTAGTGTAGAAGGTGTTCTGTGAGCTCTGTCAGTGGCTGTATTGCCCCCTTGTTCTAGAATCTCTGGGCAATTTTCTTTGATTATATCTTGTATCACCATGTCCAGTTTGGTGTTTATTTCTGGCTTTTCTGGGAGTCCAATTATTCTTAAATTATCCCTTCTCCCCCTATTTTCCAGATCTATCACCTTGTCGGTGAGATATTTTATGTTCTCTTCTAATTTCTTGGTATTTTGGCTTTGTTTTATTAATTCTTGCTCTTTTACACGATCGTTGTCTTCCAGCTGCCTGATTCTGGCCTTTAAAGCCTGGTTTTCCTTTTCAGTTTCATCATACCGGTTTTGTAGATGCGTGAATTTCTTTTGCATTATTTCCAACTTTTCCTCCCAGAAGGCTTCCATCTTTTTGGTCATTTCTGATTCAAATTCTTCATAGGTTTGTGGAGAGTTTCCATTTCCTTTGGAAGGTTTTGGAGCATTTTCTTGTATATTATCTTCTATCTGCTCTGTATTTTGTATTTTGGCTCCATAGAATGTGTCCAAAGTCGCCCCTTTCTTCTTATTTTTCTTGGTATTTTGGGGCTTCTGTGCTTCTGTGGAGTTTTCCATCTCTGAATGTGGAAGATTGGCTTTTCTTGTCTCTGTCTGGTGTTCAGAGGCTTTAGTCCTGGGCAGATGGTTCTATGAGCTTTCCCTGGGTTAAACTGAATATGCCTCACTGGAACTGGAATGGAAAGGTCGGACCACGTTGCTTTCAGGAAGTTGCCTTCAGAATCGCTGGCCGTGAGGCTGTTTCCTCGGCCTGCGGGGGGATGGGCTGCAGCTAACCCAAGCTCCGAGGGCAGGGACTTTCACTGAGACTTGGATAGCAGGATCCAGCCCGTGAGGCTGTCTTGCTCCAGGCAGTGACTTTCACTGGGACTCGGATAGAAGGCCCTGAGGGTTGTTGTTCCGAGGACCCTGCTCTCTGAGCCAGGCCGGGCTGCGGCTTCCGGGAGCCTTGGACTCTGCGCTCCTACCCCTGAGGTCTGAGGGATCTCGGGTTCTGGCTTTTAAGGGGAGCCGTACCTTTTGATCCGGGTCCAGGTCCAGGAGGAGGGTTCCCAGGGTCTGTGCTGTTGATCGTTTTGAATTTCGGCGCCTTAGGAGCTTATAGTTTGAGATCGGTCGGGAAGGGTTTTCCGGAGATCTGAACTTGAGCTTTCTCTAAGCCGCCATCTTAACCGGAAGTCTCGTCATTTATATATTTTTATCAGACAAAACTTATTTCCATATTATTCATTTTTATAAGTGAATAATCTCATAAAACCAAAACCCCAAAACATATATCCAAATAAATAAGTGAGATATCATATGTTTTCATCTGCATTTCTACTCCAACAGTTCTTTTTCAGCATTCTTTTGCATAAGTTCACTTATGCAAAAGAATGCTATTGACATCCAGAGAAAGAACTGTGGGAGTAGAAACACAGAAGAAAAACAACTGCTTGATCACATAGTTCAATGAGGATATGATTGGGGATGTAGACTCTGAATGATCATCCTAGTGCAAACATCAATAATATGGAAATAGGTCTTGATCAATAACACAAGTAAAACCCAGTGGAGTTGTGTGTCAGTTATGGGAGGAGGGTGTAAGGAGGGGAGGGAAAGAACATGAATCATATAACCATGGAAACATTTTCTTAATTAATCAATTAAATAAAAGTTTCTTAAAATTCTTCAGAATTATCCTGGATCATTATACTGCTGTTAGCAGCAAAGTCCATCACATTTGATTGTTCCACAATATTTGAAGTTACTGTGTACAATGTTCTCCTGGTTCTGCTTGTTTCATTGTGCATCAGTTCATGGAGGTCTTTCCAGCTCTTTCTGAAATCTTCCAGTTCATGATTCCTTATAGCACAATAGTATTCTATCACCAACATGTACCACAATTTGTCCAGCCATTCCCCAATTGAGGGATATCCCTTTGATTTCCAATTCTTTGCCACCACAAAAAGTGCAGCTATAAATATTTGTGTACAAACATGTCCTTTCCCATTTTTTTTATCTCTTTGGGATACAGACCAGTAGTGGTATTATTGGACCAAAAGGTATGTCTGACATAGCTATCTGACTATGGTCCACTCTAAGTTGGACAGGTAGGTGGCACAGTGGATAGAGTGCCAAGCCTGGAATCCAAAGACTCATTTTCCTAATTTCAAATCTGGCCTCAGGCATTTACTAGCTGTGTGACCTTGGGCAAGTCACTTTACCTTATCTGCCTCCATTTCCTCATCTGTAAAATGATATTCAGTATCTCTGCCAAAAGGACTCCAAATGGGGCCATGAAGAGTTGGATAGGACTGTAAAAGGCCTGAACGACAGCACCTCTTTGTGCCTCAGGCAGCTCCTATAGTTACAGAGGAGTTGCCAACTTGTGCCAGTGCATAACCCAGAGGTACCCCAAACCAAATTAAATGAACAAAGCAAATCTACAATATTAAACCAAAAAGAATTCTTCAATGAAAGAGGGAGAAGATGAAGCAACTTACAATGGAGAATTAAAATAAATGGAAATAGTAGGGCTGGTAATAGGTGGCATTTCATCTTGCCAAAACAACCCCAAAGCCCTCTGCTGTCCAGTTATGACTCACAGGTAAATCCTGCCCTGGGGAAGTAATGCTGGTCTTCCTGACCTGTAACCGGCCACATGACAAGGGTCATGTACACAAGAATACTCTATCTGTCCAGGAGTTCGTCTGGCTCTTCGGAAGCACAAACACATTTGGTTTTGGCTCCATTTTGAGGAGCGATGTTGTCTTATTTATTTTGTTCTGAAACTCCATTGTGTGCTTAGAGAATTTTCCCCTTTCCTGGTCTCTTTGTGCCGTAATCTGGTGTGGAATCTTTTTCCCACAGGTTAAAAAAAAAAAGCAACTCTCCCCACCCGCCCACCCCTCTTCCCCGACCCCTTTCAAGTGCCCCAGAGCAGCTGGTCGTGTTTATTGCTCTTCTTGAACATTAGGTCTGTTCTATACAGGGAGCAAGATTGATTATCCTCATTCTGAAATGTGAAGATTCAGCGTGTGCCTTTGTCCTGGGTCCCCCGAGAGGGGATTGGCATCAGGAAGCCCTCCATCGAGAGGCTGCGTCTTTCAGGGGCTGACAGAAGTGACAGCAACAGGATGGTCCGAGTGTGCTGCTGTGCCACCCAGAGTCCCCAGCATTTCTCGCTGCCCGCTTCAGAAGCCATCAGCGCCTGAGCCTCATGCTATGCCCGCTGCCCAAGGCCAAAGGAAATCCCAGGCCATGTCGGAAAATGGCTATCCAAATGCCCTTTATTTCATATGGAGGTCCAAGGTGGTTCTAGACAGCTAGACTTGCTGGGGGGTGGACGATGCACTCACGTCCAGCTTCCTTTCTTCCCTCTCTTTCTCTGTCTGTCTGTCTGTCTGTCTGTCTGACTCTTAAAGGCAAACCAATAAAACTCTGCCCCATGATTCTTTGCTTTCACTCCCAGAGGCTGGCTCTGGATCTTCAAAGACGAATTACCCAAACCTGGCACAGGAAAAGCGTCCCCGGCATGCTCCCATTTTTTTGTCACCGGTTTGGCTGGAGTTGAAGCCCAGAGACCCACAGTATGGAGCCAGCTTGCCAGGCCCAGCCAAGACTTGGAACCAAAGTGGGCTGATCTGAGCAGCGGGCAGGCCACCGAGGCGAGGGCCAATTGTCCTGCCTGGCGGCTGCATCGCCACAATTCTGCTTTGAATCCGAACAAGTTAATTTGGGAACACGGCCTTCTCAAAAGAAACGCTGCTCAGCTCAGCAGCCACAGGGTTCACGCGGAGAGATGCCCTTTTCACCAGGTAGAAAACAGTAAATTATATTTGAAATCCATTCTTTTTTTTTTCAAGTGGGTAAAAAAAAATTAGTATTCACACCATCTCTTCCTGGCTGTCTTGCTCCTCGAACAGTGGCTGATATTTTTGACATGAATATTCTGCAGGACCCAGGGCCTCTCCCTTTTAGGTTGGACAGCCAGGGAGGGAGCTTGACTAATTGAATACAAATAGTCTATCTATTTACCCCAAGCTCACCAGAGGCCTGAGAAACAGATTTGGGCAGCACTAAAATCAGGCAAACTAGCTAGGAGAGCCCTTGCCACTACAACAGAAAGCATCACGGACAATTAAAAAATAGCCAATGGAAGTGTGACCTGACGTGAAGGAAAGAAATGACAGAGATCAGTGTGGACGAGGCGAGGGGCAGGGGGCTTGGGGAGCCTCAGCATCCCCGTCGCCATCAAACCATTTTAAAAACACAATTTTTAGACTAGTATCGTGCCCCCCTGAGAAGCAGGACTGGGACCTGATGCTGGACAGAGAAGAGGGTGAGAAGGAGGAGAAAGAAAAGGGGATGTTGTTGGGAGAAAAAATGGCATGGTTCAGTGAAACGCCTTTCAGACCTGTGTTTTATCCACTCCTGCCAATAAGCCAATTCTAAAGTATTTATTGGGCATCTGGTGAGTGTCCAGGGCTTAGTTGTTGGGGATACAAAAGATATTTATGACCATAGGATGGAGAGATGGGATGAACTCTACAGTTCATAGGATTGCAGTACTATAGAATTAAAGCTGGAAGGGGTTTAGAGGCCATTTAATCCAATCTCTTCATTTTGCAGATAAAGAAACTGAGGCACAGAGAAGATTTTCATGTCTTATTAAGACCATATATGGAAAACGCACAAAGACAATCATCATCCTCGGTTACGGAGAGACTATTACTATATGGAAAACTGAGAGAAACTTAAAAATCATCTGGCCTAACTCCCTTAACTTAAAGAGGGGAAAACTAAGTCTCAGAGAGGTTTTAGGATCAAAGATTTAGAGAAGAAAAGGTTCTTAGAAATCACATAGCCCAGTCCTCTCATTTTTAGGGCAGCTAGGTGGTATAGTGCATAGAGTGCCAGGTATAGAACCAGGAAGAATTATCTTCTTGAGTTCAAATTTGGCCTCAGACACTTACTGGCTGAGTGATCTTGGGGAAGTCACTTAACCCTATTTGTCTCATTTTCTTCATTTATAAAATGAGCTAATGAAGAAAATGGCAACTCACTCCAGTGTCTTTGCCAAGAAAACTCCAAATGGTGTCATAAAGAGTCAGACATTACTAAAAACAATGAAAAACAACAACCTCATTTTGCAAATGAGGAAATTGAGACCAATCAAGATTAAGTGACGGCTGGGATTTGAACTCTGATCCTGTGATTCCAAGTTCAATTGCACTATATTATATTGTCTGCTTCAAGGCAACATAAACAATAATAGCAGATCTGTTCCCTCATCTATCCATCCATCCATCCATCCATCCATCCATCCATCCATCCATCCATTCATCCATCCACCCACCCATCCATCCACCCATCTATCTATGTGTTCATTAAATCATAAATTCAACATTTACTGAGTTCTACACAAAGGAACTGTTTCTGCCCTCAAGAAACTAACAAATTCTACTTGTGGATAGGGGTCAGAACAATATACCAACATATAAGTCAATCCAGAATAGATTCAAATTTAAATACAGAGAACTTTAGGGTTTGGGGGCAGGCCAGTCCATTCACAAATAGAGGATCAGGAAAGGCTTCCCTAGGAGATGGCACTTGAGTCAAGCCTTGAAGATTTATATTCTACTAATTCATTGGTAAAAATGAATCTGTTGAAAGCAGGAAGCTGAGTCAGTGGATAGACAGCCAGGCCCAGAGACAGGAGATCCTGGGTTCAAATCTGAATTTAGACATTTCCAACTTATATGACCCTGGGCAAATCACTTAACTCCTATTGCCCAAACCTCACCACTCTTCTGCCTTAGAACCAACACTTAGTATTGATTCTAAGACAGAAGATAAAGGTTTAAAAATATTCTTCTATGATATTTAGAAAACAAATTATAGGATTTTGGAGACAAAGGGAGCTTAGAGATCATCTATCTAATTTCCATGTTTTATGGATGAGGAAACTAATTTCCAGAGTAGTGAGGTGACTTGCCTAATGTCACAAACCAGAACTTGAACTCTGGGTCTTTGAACTCCTATTTCCTTTTTACTTCATTTATTTGAAAGCTTTTAAATCCTATGTAATGAAACTTTTCAATGTGATCTTTTGTGATAGTCTATTCATTGTTATGTTAAGAATTCTCTTCCTAACTTTAGCTATGAAAGGTACCTACTTTCATTTTTTTCTGCTTTTTAAAATGATGTGACCTTTTTTTACATTCAGGTTACATATCCATTTTGAATTTATTGTGATATAGGGTGTAAGATGTTCTAAATCTAATTTCTTTTTTTAAATTTTTAAAATTAATTTATTTAGTCAATTTAGAACATTATTCCTTGGTTACAGTAATCACATTGTTTCCCTCCTTCCCCTACACCCACCCTTCCAATGTGCAATTTCATTGGGTATTACTTGTGTCCTTGATCAGAACCCATTTCCATGTTGTTGGTGTTTGCATTAGGATGTTCATTTAGTGTCAGCCATATCCCTTGACCCATGTATTCAAGCAATTGTTTTTCTTCAGTGTTTTTACTCCTACAGTTTTTTCTCTGATTGTGGATAATGTTTTTTCTCGTAGATCCCTATGGGTTGTTCAGGATCACTGCATTTCCACTAATGGAGAAGTCCATTACATTCGATTGTGCCACAGTGTATCAGTCTCTATGTATAATGTTCTCCTGGTTCTGCTCCTCTCACTCTGCATCAGTTCCTGGAGGTTGTTCCAGTCTCCATGGAATTCATCCACTTTATTATTCCTCTAAGCACAATAGTATTCCATCACCAACATATACCACAATTTGTTCAGCCATTCCCCAATTAAAGGGCATCCCCTCATTTTCCAATTTTTTGCCACCACAAAGAACACAGCTATGAATATTCTTGAACAGGTCTTTTTCCTTATTATCTCTTTGGAGTACAAACCCAGCAGTGCTATGGCTGGATCAAAGGGTAGACATTCTTTTGTCGCCCTTTGGGCATAGTTCCAAATTGCCCTCCAGAATGGTTGGATCAATTCACAACTCCACCAGCAATGAATTAGTGTCCCTACTTTGCCACATCCCCTCCAGCATTCATTACTTCCCTTTGCTGTCATGTTAGCCAGTCTGCTAGGTGTGAGGTGATACCTCAGAGTTGTTTTGATTTGCATCTCTCTTGATTATAAGAGATTATAAATCTAATTTCTGCCAAATTGTTTACCAGTTTTCACTGCAGTTGTTGTCAAATAGGGAATTGTCCTTCAGGTAATTTTTGTTTCGAGGTTTATCAAATACTAAGGTACTGAGTTTAATTATTTTTCTTTTTTTCTTATCTGGTCTATTCCACTGATATAGTTTTCTTTTTTTTTAAATCAGTACCAGATAGTTTTAATAATTCTTGCCCTGGAAAACAATTTGATAGATATTATTCCCCCTTCATTCCTATTTTCCATAGACTTATTACTTTAAATAATTTTATCTAATATGAAACTTATATAAAGTAATAAAATTAATGAGTAAATAGGTTTAGTCTTTTCTTTCTCCTCCCTCCATCACATCTTAGTTCACAGAATTTCAGCAATATAAAGCACTTAAGAAGTCATCTAATTCAATCCACAACTGATCAGGCCTCTTCTCTTCAATACTCCTGACTGATCTCCTCTTGAGTGCCTCAAACATTAGGAAATCCATGAGTTAGAAGATGGCATCATAGATTTCAAGCTGAGAGCATCAAGACCAGCCCCTTCATTTTATAGAAGAGAAAGTTGAGGATGAGAGAGTTGAAGTTTTTTTTTTCAAGTATTTACAACTAGTAAGCAGCATAGCTGAGAAATGAACCCAGATCCTCCAATTCCTAAGCCAGCTCTCTTTCCTCCCACACCAGGCACCCAAACTTGCAATTTTGGATGGCTCATTTTAAGATTTCTAATAATAGTTGTTAGTGATGTTTTAACAGAGAAAACATTACATGGCTTAACTTTCCAAAATCTCCTACCTGAGCTTGCCAAGCAAATCTGGAAAAACACTAAGTCCAGAATCAAAACCAATAGTTATCCATGTTTACTCTACAAAAAGGACAACTTAACACTTCCAAATTCCATGTTTTATCTATGCCATTTACATCCTCAAAAAAAATCCAACACTAATAGTGAGGAGAGAAATGTTTAATCATCAGACCAGGGACAGCAGGAAAACAGAGCATTCGAGATAGAAGGAAACTCCAACAGAAACAATACCTTTTTTATCTGGATTCTTGAAGGCTCAGCAAACAAACTGTGAATGAGGTTACTCTTTGTGTCCATCTAGGAAGCAAGAAACTGACTTACTAGCTCCCATCTGCTTGCACTTTCATCTTATCTGAGTTCAAGGTAGGAAAATGTCTCTTATCTAGCCACTGCATCCTATTCATCTTGGTTCTGTATGGAGCCAGAGGCTGCAAGGAGGATTGTACTTTGGAATCTGAAGTCCTGGTACATATATATGACTTGAGGTGTGAGGGAAGTCAGCTGATTTGCTTGACCTGTTCCAGGGATTATGACAGAAGTAGGATGACATAACTTTGACCCTGTCTACCTTTGAGAGAAAGGAACAAATATCTGAGATGTTATTTATTTTAAGAAAAAGGATTAGAAGAGTGGAAATTGGTTTAGTTATTGCATTGGACATTGAGACAATATTCAGTCTTTAAACCCACACTCTTTACTTACCTGGACTAACAACCATATAAGAAATTAGAGTGGATCAAAAGGACAAAATAATAACTGATGTTTACATAATAATTCAGATCTCAATAATATTTTAAGTTCATAGAGTCATAGATCTAGAGGTAGAAGAGAACTTGGGGCTATCTGGTCCAATTCTCCCATTTTTTGGATTAGGAATCTGTGGCCCGTGGATGATATGTGACTTATCCAAGTTCATGAATATACAATACACTTATATTGACATATATGCACAGACCTGTGTACACAAGAATAGACACACACTCATACACATATACATGCACAACGTATTCACAGATGCAATGTACTCACATACAGACACCCATGAAGTATCAGAGATGGAACTTAAATACTGGTCATTTCTAATTCTAAGACTGATATTTTGTTATACATCATGCTCTCTCTTTCAAAGAAATCAAGATAGCCCAGCTTCCTTCAAGTAACATACTATAGAAGACCTTTCATGAACTCACTCCTCCCTTCAATTATTTGTATCTTCTCTCTACTTTAATTACTTTATATGTAATTTCCATTTGCTTATCTGTGTCCATGCTTTATACCCTTGCTTCCCATACCCAGTAAAATGTAAGCTCTTCCAATACAGAGGCTGTTCTTTTTCTCTTTGCAGTCTTAGAGTCTTACATGGTAACTTACAGATGTTAGACCCTAAATGATCATTGTCCTTCATACTTCAAGTGGACCAAAATTACATTATTGGAGATACCTTTTGACTCATGCATAAACTGAATGTAAGTGAGGCAGAATTGCACAAAATTGTCAGCTTCTCTCTCTCTTCCAGAGTCATCAAGGTCCAGTGGCAAGAGAAAAGTCAGATGACTGGTGATGGCTTGGGATGCAGTAGATGTCCTTGATGTCTTTATTGTCTAACCAGATTCTAAGTGCTCCACAGTGTCTGCTTTGTGGCTGTTTGAACAAAATTTTCTCACCTGCCCCTTCCATTGGAGAAGTCTTTGAATGTCTTCACACTTATGTGTCTACTCAAGGGTTCTAAATAAGACTTTGTTGAATAGATCTGGAAAAGCAAATCTGGCAGTGGGTTCCAAAGTCAAATGATCTTTTCATATTTGCTCTTATATTTTCTTTGGTCTGAATTGTCCCTAGAATTTGGAGAGAATGGTGGTAGAAAACTTGATGTAGATGGTAATGTTATGTGTGAGAAATAGTAAGAGACAGTGAGGGTGGTATAAAGGTAGAAAAACCAGAATGGGGAAATTCCAGTTCTGCTATCCATGACCAATTTCAGGATGCCTACATCTCTTAACTTATTCAGTCACAGTTTTCTCCTCAATGGTTGTATCTCCAATGTGTCTTTCCTGGAATAAATCAAGGTGTATGTAAGTATAATCCTCATCCAGTGGCTTAATATGTCCTCTAGATTCCACTTTGAAGCTTTTAGTCTCCATCTTTCCCTGTTGTCTATTAAGAGTTTTACACTAATGGCTGAACAAATTGTGGTATCTGTTGGTGATGGAATACTATTGTGCTCAAATGAATAATGAACTGGAGGGATTCCATGGAGACTGGAACAACCTCCAGCAAGTGATGCAGTGAGAGGAACAGAACCAGGAGAACAATGTACACGGAGACGGATACACTGTGGTACAACCAAATGTAATGGACTTCTCTATTAGTAGCAATGCAATGATCCAGGACAATTCTGAGGGACTTATGAGAAAGAACACTATCCATATCCAAGGAAGAACTGTGGGAGTAGAAACACAGAAGAAAAACAACTGCCTGATCACATATGTTGATGGGGATATGATTGGGGATGCAGAATCTAAACAATCACTGTATTGCAAATATTAATAATATGGCAATACATCTTGATCAATGATACATGCAAAACCCAGTGGAATTGTGTGCTGACTGCAGGGGTAGGATAAAGGAAGAGAAAGAATATGAATCATGGAATCATGGAAAAATATTCTAAATTAATTAATTAAAAATTTCAATTAAAAAAAGAAATTTACACTTATCAAATCTAAATGACACTTAAGATATTGGAGAAAGATTCCATGAGATGACTGAGCTATTTAATATATATGTGTGTCTTTTATGGAACCATATTGATTGATGCCATCCATGTGTATAAAGTTGTTAATAATATGTGTTGGTTCAACTTCTTTAATTTGCCATGCTTAGTTCTATTTTGAAGAGATGATCATAGATTTAAGACTTCTGGTATTCATGTTATTTATTGACGTTAGTTCACTATGTGCAAGTTTACTAGGAGTTCCAAGGAGTAGTGTAGGGTAATAGAGTCATGGAGATCTCAGTTCAAGTCTTGCTCTTGATATACACTGGCTGTGTAGACTCTGAGCGAGTCATTTATAACCTTCTAATAACTATAGCAATTGGCACTCAATCTATGATGTCATTAGCATAGAGAACTGAATTGTGGTGGTTTATTTGTACCCCCAGAACTTAGCACAATGCCTAGCTCATAACATGTGCTTAATAAAATACTTGCTACTGACTTTACCAGTGGGGAGAAATGAAGAAAGGAGAGCAAAAGAAGACTTCAAGATCATAAACCTCACTGACTGGGGAAATAATATCAGTGACAGAAATAGGGATCTCACATAATGGGTCATAAATTTAAAGTCTTATTTTAGATGAGGAAACAGAATCCCTGGAAGGTCGTAGGAGTATAGCTTTAGAGTAGGAAGGAACATATAGGCCATTTTACAGGAGAAGAAATGGAGACTGAAGAAACTGAGAGAAGTGAAGCAATTTGCCTGTGGTATTAGGTCTTAGAGGTAAGATTTGAACCCAGGTAGGCCTTCTTGACTCCAAGATCAACTCTCTTTTTGCCATGTTAGTGCAAGATAAAAGGTGGAAGTTTGGAAGTCATTTGTAAAAATGTGTAAGCAAAATAGTAATCAACCAATCAGGTGGCCCCAGAATGTCATACAGTGGATGGTATAAGGCAGAGAAGTACAACCATATCCTGGCAGAGGTGGCCATTTGATAGAGTTGCCAGCATCCTTTCATATATTTTTATGATGGGATGTCCTGAAAGAACACAGGAATTAACTGGACCTAAATCTCACCTGTAAAGGGGCAATTAAGTAGTACAGTGGATAGAATGCTTACCCTGGAATCAGGAGGATCTGAGTTCAAATCCAGTGTCAGACACTTACTAGCTATGTGATGCTGGGCAAGTCACTTAACCCTGTTTACCTCAGTTTCCTCATCTGTAAAATAACTTGGAGAAGGAAATGGCAAACCATTCCAGTATCTTTGCCAAGAAAATTCCAAATGGGGTCACAAAGAGTCAGAAATGACTGAACAACAACATAATATCACTAAGGGAACCTAGGTGGTACAAAGAATAGAGTGCCAGGCCTGAAGTCAGGAAGAATGACATCTTTGAGTTACATTGACCTGTTGTGTGTCCTTGGGAAAAATCACTCAATTCTGTGGGCCTCAGTTTCCGCACCTGTGAAAAGAGCTGGAGAAAGAAATGGCGAAGTACTCTACTATCTTTACCAAGAAAACCCCAAATAGGATCACAAAAAGTGGGACATGATTGATACACTAAACAAATGACTTTTTTTCCTTCTGTGTACTTTTAAAATGTCTTAAAGGTACTACTTTCTTTTAATTTCATCCTCTCTATCTCTATTCATGAATTCATTCCTTTCCCTCAAAGACATGTCTTCCCTTGTAACGAATGAGTACAAGCATCCAAATAATTTGTGTCTAAAGATAGATGTCTCATTCTGCACCTTTGATCCATTGAGTCTCTGCCAAGAGATAGAAAATCAATCATTTATCAATATTCCGAAGGTACAGTGTCCTATTTGCTGCATGATCAGAGTTCTGAAACCTCTCAAAGTTCTCTTCTTTTCCCTTCTTGTGGCCACTGTAAGTTTTTCTCCTGGTTCTTCTCACTTCACTTTGTATCAGTTTGTACCCATCTTCTCAGGTTTGTCTGCATCCAGTCCTTTCAAAATTTCTTACACTGTAATCATACTACATTGCAATCAGAGAGTGTACTTTACCTGTGAAATGTCATTCTCCAATTGTTGGGCACATACTTTATTTGGAAATATCTTCTTTTTTTTAACCCTTGCCTTCTTCTTAGAATCAATATAGTTCCAAGGTAGAAGAGCAGTAAGGGCTAGGCAATTGAGGTTAAAGGACTTACCCAGGAACACATAGCTAGGAAGTATCTGAGGTCAGATTTGAACCCAGGTTCTCTCAACTCCAGACTGTGCTCTATCCACTAAGCCGCCCAACTTTGCCTGTAAATACCTCATTAAAGAATTGCTGTCAACCCCACCCCCACCCCAGAAAAAGAGAAAACCTCCTCCAGGTGAACTCCAAATTCCCTTATGTGATTAGTAGATCATAGATCTGAGACTTGGGTGATAGATGGACACTGACATGAATGAACATGCCTAACAAAAGGTCAGAAAACAATTATTAAAAACTTGTTTCTAGGGGACAGCTAGGTGGTCCAGTAGATTAAGAGCCAGGCCTAGAGAAAGAAGGTCCTGGATTCAAATCTGTTATCAGACACTTTCTAAGTGTATGATCTTTGACAAGTCACTTATTCCCATATTTCTAACCCTTACTGCTCTTCTTCCTTAAAAACCAATATTAGTTTTGATTCCAAGATGGAAAGTAAGGGTTTAAAAAATTGTTTCTACATGTAATTGAAATAAAAAGGCATGGACCCAGGACCCAGGACAATCCAGAGGAACTTGTGAGAAAGAGCGCTATCCACATCCAGAGAAAGAAATGTGGGAGCAGAAATGCAGATGAAAATATATGGTCAAACACATACTTTGATGGGGATATGAATGGGGTTTTGGTGTTCAAAGATCACTCTACTGCAAATATGAAGAATATAGAAATGGGTTTTGAACAATGATACGTGTATAACCCAATGAACTTGCATGTCAGCTCTGGGAGGGGGAGGAAAGAGCAGGAGGGATGGGGGATCATGAATCATGTAACCATGGAAAAATATGCTAAATTTAAAAAAATTAAAGAAAATAAAAAAGGCATAGAAAAAGCTATGGTCAACTCTAGGAAAGGTCCAGCAAGCCTTCACACAAGAGGTACTAGTCCTTAGTCCTTTCTGAATACCTCATACACCCAAACCCTCATCTATGGCTCCAAGAAGCTGTAGAAAGAGAAGCAGCTATGCCTCAGTAAAACTGTCTAGACTCTAGACAGATGGGACAAACCAGGTTGAGGGTAACCAATAAGGCTCAAACCCATTAATGCATGTTAGTGCCCGCAGAATGGGCAGCTGGGAACAATTTGTCCCAGTGGCCATGAAGGTAACTGAAACAACACTGTGGAGTGATTAGAAATTGTTCAGACACAGAATATGCCAAGGTCATCCACTTCAATCTGGGCAATGACCAGTCATCCTGACTTTGGTCTTGCCACTGGACTTTGGTGACTGGAAGAGAGAGGGAGGCCAATGACTTTGTGCAACTCTGCCTCCCTTAAATCCAACTCATGAGCAAGTCAAGCCACCACCCCATAATGTCATCAGTCTTCCTAGAAAATGAAGGACAAGCAACATGATCATAATGTTCATAGATCCAGAATTAGAAGAGATATTGGAGATAATCGATTGTCACATAGATCAGTAAATTGGTTCAACAAATGCCACAGAGCTAATACCAAAGGAATATGTGTATATTTTATCTCTAATAATCTATCTATCTATCTATCCATCTCTCTCTCTCTCTCTCTCTCTCTCTCTCTCTCCCTCTCTCTCTCCCTCTCTTTCTCTCTCTCTCTCTCTCTCTCTCTCTCTCTCTCTATATATATATATATATATATATATATATATATAGTGGGGGGGGGGTGAGGCAGACAGAGAGAGAGGGACAGAGAGACAGAGAAAGCTAGAAGATACCCCAAGAGGATATATAGTCCAATTTCTTCATTTTTCATATGAGAAAACTGAGGCCCATGGAATGTAAGTGACTTGTCTAAGGTCACACAGATAACAAGTAATGGAAATGAGATGCAAACCCATGCCATCGGAATCCAAATCCAAATCATCAGTCCACCTAAGGGATTCCAGAGGTAACCATGATCTTGCTTGTGAGTAAATTATCATGTTGCAACTGTTTCAAATGCCTAGCATAACCTTTACTGTTTTATTTCCTAAATAAATGTCCATTTAAAATGTCCCTTATGCCATCGTGACACTAAATAACACTGTACAGCCTTTTAATATGGTTATCTCTAACTACTCCCCTTTGTCACTCTCAGAATTTTGCCCCCAAACATTGTATGCTGACACAGTTCTAGTTAACATCCAAACCTTTCCTGTCTGGGATCAGAATGTGACTGAGGACACTTTTTGGACTTGTACCACATGAGTTAATAATTAAAAATTTCCCCCTCACAATCTCATGCCATTGTTAACTTGTTTGGTCCACATGTTGTCAGCCAAGGGAATTTGCTTCCTTTAAAGACATTTTTTGTATGATATTTCCCTCTTCTCATAAATATCTAACCATATCCCTCCCCAGCTCAAAAACCTCTGATGGCTCTCTGTTATCTTTAGAACAAAGCTAAACCTAGAGCTAGAAAGTCCTGCATTCAAATCTGACCTCAGACAATTCCTAGCAGTATGACACTGGACAAGTCACTTAACCCCTATTGCCTAGCCCTTACCATTCTTCTGTCTTGGAACAAACACACAGTACTGATTCTAAGATGGAAGGTAAGGATTAAAAAAAAAAAACCCTTCACAATCTGAGTCTAGTCTACCTTTTCTAGTGTATTTATGCATATCTCCTCATCATATACTCAGCAGCTCTGGCAAGCTTTACACGACATTCCATTCCTGGGGTCTTGGAAATCTTTTTAAAATTTATTTTAAGTATTAATTTAAAATATTTCCTTGCTTATATGATTCATGTTGTCTCCCTCCCTTCTTCCTTCCCCCTCCCAGAACTGACGAGCAGTTCCACTGGGTTAAACATGTCTTATCTTCAAAATCTATTTCCCTATTATTCATTTTTGCAATAATCTTTTAAAGCCAAAATGGAGTCTTGGAAATCTTCTGCCTCTCATGGCTGGAAGGCTATCCCTCCTCACCATTGCTTTATAGAATCCCTAGTTTCCGTCAGAGCTCACTTCAAGTCACTCCCTATAGGAGACTTTTTCCTTTTCTCCTCAGCTTCTAATACCCTTTAATTATTTCATATTTCCTTTGCATATATTTTGTATTTGGGCAGATGGTTCATGCAATAGATAGGTCATTGGGCATGGAATGAGGAAAACCCAAATCTGAATTCTGGGTCAGATACTTCCTAGCTGTGGCAATCTAAGCAAGTAATTTAACCTTTCTCAGCCTCTGTTTCCTCATCTGTATAGTAGGGATAATAATAGTACCTAACTCAAAGGCTTGTGAGGCTCAAATGTTAAAATATATGCAAATTTTAAAATACTTTATAAATGCCAGTTATTATTATTATTATTGATACATTTTTGTGTATAAACTGTTTGCCTTGATATAAAGCAAGTTTCTCAAGAATATTGACTTTTTGGTTTTTTGTTATTGTCCACAGCACATTGTTGTTGTGCAGTCATGTCCAACTCAACATGGCCCCATGGACAATAATACCCCAATTCCATCCATGGAGTTTTCTTGGTAAAGGTACTGGAGTGGTTTGCCATTTCCTTCTCTAGCTCATTTTATAGACGAGGAAACTGAAGTAAACAGGGTTAAGTGGCTTGCCCAGGATCACACAGCTAGTATATGTCTTAAAGTTGATTTGAACTCAGGTCTTCCTGATTCTAGGTCAACTGCTTTATCCACTGAGTCACCAACCTGCTTTTCCTAGCACATAAACAGGTAATAAAATCTTAGATATGGAACTAAAAGGAACCTCAAGTTCCATCTAATCCAACTCTTCAATTTATCATTGGTGAAACTAAGACCCAGGGAGGTTAGGGCACTTGCCCCAGATCACACTGGTAGTAAGTGGAAGGTTGGATTTGAACTATTGTCCTTTCATTCTACAGCCAGGGTTCATTCAGTCTTTCCATGCTACTTCCAAATGCTTTCCATTGACATGGATCTCCTTATAAGTCCAAATAGTTCTCATTTATTTTTCTTTCTTTCTTTTTTCATAAATATCAAACTCTTTTCCATTATTTCCAGAAGTTATCTTTAAAAAAAACAAGGAATAACAGCACAACTAAACTTGGCAAGTAATTTTGAGACTGTAATTAATATCAATGCATAAAGTATACATAATGATTTTTCAGTAGGTCCCTCTCAGTCTTCATCAGAAGTTTTTTGTCCATTCATTTGCCCATCCTCCTTTATTTCCCATCAGATGAATAATGTTACTGGCTGTTCCATTCTAGTCTTGTATTTCTTTTCTCTGCATTATACCAGGAAGGTCTTTCAATAATTCTTTTATGATCTTTATGATTATGTAAATAGAGCCAGGGCATCTTTTCCTTATGGGACAGATCTCTTATACTCTGTGGACCTGTTTCTTCATTTGTAAAAGGTTAGAGTCTATTTTAGAACTTAAAACCCAGTAGAGTCCATTTTAGATTATTATAGAGGTAAAAAATAAAGGTAATAAAAACCCTAATCTTAAGTTAGTCACTCCCAAGTCTGCATCCACAGTGCTATAAACCTTTATGGGTCTTAGTTTCCTCATCTATATATAAGGGGGCCAAATCAAATGGTTTCTAAATTCCTTCCAGCTCTCTATATGTGATCCTATGAACCTTTCCAGGCCTCAGTTTTCTCATCTGTAAAAAAAGGCATCAGACTAGATGACCTTGAAGGTCCATTCCAACTCTATATTTATGATCCAATTAACTTGCCAAGGAAATGTTCACATCTGACCAAGCTTCCTCTTATTTCCTATTGAACAAACCCTTCTTCCTCCTTAATGTAAATCATCATACTGTCATTTCCCTTGTCTTCTAGACTTGTCTGTCTTCTAAAGGATGAGAGTTTTCATACAGCAAGATGAGCTCTAGATTCTTCTTTGAACGAAGAAGTCTACACACTCTGTTTGGGCAGTGAGGATCTTCTATCAGGACCGAATTATGCCTTCATGATGCGGTAACTCATCAGCTATTGACTCCCAGTCAAGGAGCATTTTGGCATTATTTGGCACACTAGTAAAGGCTATCCACACACCTTCAATTCAATTTGTGGTTCACATTGCCATTCTGAAACACAACAGTGGCCAATACACTTTTTGAATGTTCATATTCCTTGTAATTTTAAAATAAAATATGATATGCAAGATTAGGCTATATCTAATTTTGTTGGGAAATCTGTGTTTGACAGAGCTATTTAGGAAGGAAAACCCACATCCTGCCATTTTCCTGCCTTATTGGTCCTACTTTCACTACATCTTTGACATTCATGCCCTTTTCTCTACTTATACATTCTCTACCACATTATAGTATACTAATGAAAGCCTATATACTAAATATATTTTAATTATACAAAATATAAGATATTATTTATATAATTATATAGACTACTATAATATAACATATAATTGTTTAACGTATAAATATAATGTCATGTGATATACAAACATAATATATGTGGAATGTATATATAATATATAATTAAGCCATATCATTATTATTACTATTGCTATTATTATTGAGAGATAGGTTGGCATAGCGGCTATTTTAGACTGACATGAGTCAAGAAAATATGAATTCAAGTCCTTTCATACATGACCCTTTAAACAATAAAATCTGCTATCTCCAGAATTGAGTCACAAGATGGAGTCTGCACAATTTCCACAACTCCAAGCTCAGAGAACTTTCTATGATATTACATCAGAGGCATATCACTGATCTGCATATTGGAGGGAGTTTCCACATTGAGAGTTCCTCAATCCTCATCCTGATGAAAGCACAGACTAGATCAAAATGATTATCATTTGCATTTAACTTTTTTTCAACAATTTGATTTGGGGAAAATCCTTCTTCAAATCATAAAGAAGTCATAATGTTGAAGGATAAGGCAGAGATGAGGTCCAGTTCTGAAAAAGTTAATTCAGAAAAAAATAATATTTTTGGCCTTAAAACGCCAAACTAAAGAGTTAGAAGAGACATAGAAATTTTCTAGGAATAATACTTGTCATATGTCAATTATTGGATTAAAAGAAAGAAGCAGTTGGTATCATGTAAAGAATTCTGGATTTAGAAATAAAAGACCTTGAGTTAGAATTCTCTTAATTACTATCCACATGACCTTAATGGTTAGTGCTTTTCCTTAAAGAAATTATCATGCACAAATAAATATGCTCACAATTCGTATCCCTTGGAAAATAAGATATTTGAAATCAAGAATTTTTTTGGCTTTTTCTCTACCTCTAATTTCTATTTCAACAACTTGTATATGTTGTTACTGTTGTTATTGAGTAATTTCAATCATAACCAAATCTTTGTGACCTCATTTGGAGTTTTCTTGGCAAAGATACTGAAGTAGTTTGCCATTTCCTTCTCCAACTGTTGAAATTGAAGTAAACAGGGTTAAGTGGCTTGCCCAGGGTCATACAGCTTTAAGAGTCTGAGGCTGGATTTGAACTCAGGTTTTTGTGACTCCAAATTTGTTTCTCCAGCCACTGCCCTACCCACCTTTCCAGCTTGTACATAGTAGGTGCTTAATAAAGACTTGAGGGATCTAGATTATTGACCTGTGCCTTGGTCAAGACATTCCACTTTGCTTGTCCTCAGTTTCCTCATCAATAAAATGTGGGGATTCTACTAGATGTTATTTATGGTCTCTTTCAGTTCTCAATGCTAAGAACAGATAGATCATGAGAGAGATGTTCTTCTCTATGAAGTCAATAGAATCCAGGCATTTTCTCTGCCCAGAGACAAATAAATTGGAGTGATGCACAGTTGCCAACAAATGTGTAAAAAAAATAAAGGGGTTCCATTTTACCACTAGTTTCCCAGAATGAGTATGTAAATGATAAGAAAAGCAACAAGAGCATTGCACAACTGGGATGAATTGGATTTATAGACCTTGAGAAGGAATATTTGCCAATTTGTTCTGTCCTGTAATATCATGTCCTGAAAGACCTGGACAAGATGGAGAGGGCATCATGACCCAAACTAGAAGAAGATTAAGCCAATTAGTATTTATTCTAGTCATTGCCAGTCTGATTTGGGCAGGAACAAAGAGCATTTGAACAATTTTCTTTGGTTCCTTCTAGTTTGGCCTCCTCATAAGCACAAGAACTTTAACTCCCTTGTTTAATTCCCCAATTAAGGCTACTCCAATTCTTTGTCCATACTACTAGATACTGAAAAATATTTTCCTTTCTCTAGCCTTACAAAAGACAAACAACTAATATGAGTAACAAAAGCAGATTTAAGTGTTTTTTTCCCTCTTTTCTTCCAAACTCTCTCCTTAAAATACTTCCTAAGGATAAAAATAATTTTGTTGTTGTTGTTTGTTCAATCATGTCTGACTCTTCATGACCCCATGGATCATATCTGTCCATGGGATTTTTTAGGCAAGGATATCATATCATTTTGCCATTTCTTTCTCTAGTGGATCCACTGGATCCTTTTATTGGACAATCAGAGGTTAAGTGACTTGCCCAGAGCCACATAGATAAGAATTATCAGTGGATGGATTTGAAATCAGGTCTTCCTGACTCTTCCTTACTCTAGACCCAAGACTCTATCTACCTCTAAAAATATTTTAATAATTAAAATTATGTAAAGTTTTGTGGTTTCTTTGGGTTTTTTTCATTTTCAAACATGAATTTCACACATCATATTTGATGCAAACATTTTTGTTAGTATTGTTCCCATTTTATAAGTGAGGAGAAAGACCCAAAGAAATTAAATGATTCATCCAGGGTCAAATAGCTAATAAGAGTTTGATATAGGATTTGGTCTTCCTGATTCCAAGTCCAGCACTCTATTCCTTATGCCAGGCTGTTCCTTCTAAGAAAAGATGAGAAGGAAATGTATAGTATATCTAAAAACCCTGAAGCATGCATGGTTCATTGGAAAGTTCTCCATCTTGAGAATCAAGATTGTCTGCATTGGAACACCTTCTTGGACATTACCTTATGACCTTAGGCAAGCCATTTTACCTCTCTGGGCCTCAGTTTCCCCTTCTTAAAATGACTCTTTTGGGTTAGATTATTCTTGCTGACTCGCAAATATTGAAATCATGATGGTAAAAGTCATGATGTCAAAGGGACACTTGTTATGGCATTTTTATTTTTTCATTCAACAAATATTCATTAAGTACCTACAATAAGTGAGAAATTGTATTCTGTCCCAAAGAAATGAAAATAAAAACAAACAAAAATATCTTCCCTTAAGAATCTGCATTCCACGAATGTAGGGGATTTGGTTTGGGGGGTCAGTTCCAAATCCAGAAGCTTAACTTAAAAAATTTATCATTTATAACATAAATGCGCTTGGCAAAAGGAAAAATACATATGCCATATTTAGAGAAGATAGACAGACAGACATATAGATGGAGAGAGAAAGAGAGAGAGATGGATGGATGGACAGATAGATAGATAGACAGACAGACAGACAGACAGACAGATAGATAGATAGATAGATAGATAGATAGATAGATAGATAGATAGATAGATAGATGAATTAAGTCTCTTTTTCTTCTCCATTCTAGGTAAAGTGATCAGAGACTTTGATCTTGGAAGTTTGAACGTTCAAGAGAGCAAGGATCCTGGTATTCAGTCATCCTGGTATCCTTTGTCCCAGTGTCCCAGGACATTTGTTTTTGGTCACCTAATATAGAAGGCATAGGATAATAACTGGAAGAGACCTCAGAGACCATCTAGTCCAACATCCTCAGTTTACAGGAGAGGAAAGTCAGGTCTGGAAGACTGAATGACTTGCCAAAGGCCATATAGATAGTGCATCCCAGGTGGAATTGGAACCTAAGATCAATTTCCCTAAGGTCAAGTTGTGGACTTCAAGAGTGATGTTTAAAATAGAGACTAGTGGTAGCTGGGACAAAGACTCATACCACATTTTGGTGGGAGCAATGTTATGTAGAAATTGAGCAAAGTTTGAGCTCACTCTCTTCATTGACCAAGGTGGTATAGGGAAGAATGTGTTCCAAGCTTCCCTGACTACTGGAGTCAAACTCAAAGATCCTTTCAGGCCACATTGACTTAGAAAATCAAAACTTAGCATAATATGTGTTGTATTGTATTTTTTATTTATTTTGTTAAACTTTTCCCAATTATCTTTTTGAGACAAGTTTGATATTTGCCCTAAAGTGTTGGGGGCGGAGATATATTTGCACTTTTGTTCTTGCTCCTAGCTTTGAAATAAACATCACTTTATAAAATTATCTGATGTTAAATGGTTAAACAGTACTGGGGTACTACTCATTGGTTCCCAAAGTGGAGGGGTGGAAGGGGACATAATTATAGGGCAGTCCTGGAATCCTGAGGAGATTTGACTGGCCCAGCACTGGGAGAACAGATCTTACATATGGCTTATGGGCAAAGAACCTGATGCCCATGGAGATTCAATGACTTGGCCACTAGATATTAGCTTTAGATTTGAAAGGACCCTCAGAAGTCTTCTAGTCCAGTCCTTATCACTTTAAAGATGAGGATTTGCTCATGGGAGCCAGGGTCAGAGACGACATCTGAAGCCACGTTCTCCACATGCCCTGCAGCCCATCACCAATCCTCACCAGTGCAAGGAGTTTCCAGACTTGGAGTTTTACTCATAGATTAAATTAAATCATAGCTCTAAACCAAAAATAAATGAATGGAAGGATGAAAAAATGACTGAATGAGGTTAGCATGAGGGCATGGGCTTCTGAGAGGATTGACCACGTCATAAAGAACATTTCCAAGCCTACTTCACTAACTTATCATTGCACCATATATCTTCTCCCTAGAGTCCCTCCCTACTGCTATCCAAGGGGAAAGAAGACCCATTCCCTAGATTTGGACCTTTATTGTTCCAGATTTCCAAAAGAGCCAAAGGATGATCTCTCTCAGCCATAAAAAGCCATCTCATTTTCACGAGAGCCATTGCCAAAAAACAAAACAAAACAAAACAAAACCGGGAGAACCATACAAAGGGGAGATGGGGGTGAAGACAAAAATAACCATTTAAACTATGAAATTACCACTGTATATGAATCCTTGTGGCCTAGCTGAACAGTCCTAGTGAAAATACTGACTTTCTTTCAGAAATCATCAGATAACAGGGCTCCTTTAAGAAGTCCAGAATGGTGAAATTCATCACCATAATTTAATTGTCTCAAGTTATTAAAGGGCCCGTGTGGCTGCCCTCCTCCTTCGGCGCTGCTTTTGTGTATGAAACTCAGACTAATCGAATTGGAAATTCCAAAAGTACTGTATTAGTCATCCCTAGCTAGTCCTTTTAATTTGTTTAATGGGCTGCTCTGTATGTGTGTGTGTGTGTGTGTGTGTGTGTGTGCGCGCGCGCGTGTGTTCTGACTGGCTGTACATAGCTTAGCCTCACGCCATGTAAATAAAGAATGGAGTGGGTGTGGGGGGGGGGTGGGGAGTAAAGAGGAGAACTTTGGGCCCAACAGAATAAAGCAAGCCTCCTTTCTAAAGTTACATTTGATGTTCGGGTAATTCATGGGACGTGGGCAGCAAACTCTGCGCTCATTATTTCTGCTTAACTGTCTACAGACACAGGAGAGGAGTAGGGAAGGAGGGGGTTGGAGGGGTGGGGCCAAGTGGAAAGGGAAGAAAGGAAGAAAAGAGGTCTGAATTTACACTCCCTAGCTTCCAAAGCCCTTTTGTACTTGGCCAACTTCTCCTGGCTGAGGATGCGGTATTTTGCCAAAAAAGTTGACCACAAGAAAGCACAAAAACAAAACCAAGAATAAAACGTGTAAAGTACTTCCATCAAAGGGCTCCCCTTCTATCCTCTTGCCTTCATGGTCCCTTTGGAAATTTTTCTTCAATATAAAAGGCCCAATTTTACAAAGTAGGGTTCACTCAGTACCCTCACAAGGGCCACCATGATCACAAAACAAACTACCTCTTTGGAAAATTTTCTTGTTCCTTTGAGCTTTCTGAGACTGTTGTCTTTTCACCTGGTTCAGGCCACTAAGTCAACTAGGACTGAAGAATGGGGCTCATTTAGCATGGGGGACACATTGAAGTACTCTGAAGCGCCTTTGTTGTTCTCAGCTGTGACACATTCAATCCTTTGTCTATTCAATTGGAGGATATCAGTCCACAGGTTTGAATCCTAGAAGGTGAATCACAATGGCACATTAGGAAGAATTCTAGGTTTGAAGAAACCAAAAAGAATCCAAGTTCAAATCCTGGCTTCTGATCTGTGTGACTCCAGACAAGTGATTTCATATCTCTGTGCCTCAGTTTCCTCCTCTGTAAATGAGGGAAGTTGGACTAGATCATCATTAAGGTCTCTTTGAAATATATATATATATATATGCATATAGATATGATCATATGACTTTGGAGGTAGGCTAAAAAGTCTTCCACATATATAGTTTGCTTACTGAAAAGATTTTTTCTCTTACAGGAAGTTGAGGGCAAAGAGGAAACACAGGAAAAGCAAGAAAGGGCAGGATATATTTCAAGGTAGATCACCACCAACTGGAAAATGAAAACTCCCCTAAGCTGATTTTAAAATATTATTGTTGTTGTGCAATGAAAGTTTTTATCATGAGAAGATTTCAAACTGTCAGGGAACTTATGAGATCACCTAGTCCAAACCTTTTACCATATAGATGGAGAAATCAAGGTCCAGAGAAAGACATAGAATTTTAGGGCCAGAAAAATAATGGATTAAATATGTAGTCAGGTAGGTTCAGTTCTTGCCTCAGAAGCTTTTAGGTTATGTGACTCCAAGTCAGTTACTGAAATTTTCCGAGCCTCAATTTGGGAATAATAATATAATAGAATAATAGTGCCTTCCTAGGGTGCTGGGAATATCAATTATTTTGGGTGGTTGGTTGGTTGATTGATGTTCAAAGAAGACCAAAATGACATCACTATTTCAGGATCAATGTACAGTATGTCCAACTGTGGCTGATTGGGCCAACATGAGCTCAGAAGTTTCTGAGGAGAGATTTTAGTGTCTAAATTTGAATTGAGCCATTACAGATATTCAGAGGAATTTTCTGTTAAGTTTTTTGATGCTTTGTTTTCTACACTGTGGTCATACCCTGATTTAGCATTCCGTCTTCTCCTTACCTCCCTTTAAAAATATCCTTCTTTGTAACAAAGAAAAGTGGCTTAAAAAAAGTGACTAAGCAAAGCCAACCAGGATTTCACTGGACAATATACGCAGCCTTCTATGTGCAGAACTCCCCCTCACCTCTCTATTGAGAGTACAGAAATGTTTCCAACAGGAAAATGTGATTTTGGAATGGATTTTTTTTCTGTACTCAATTCACTCCCAGCTCTTCCCAGTCAAGTTCCTACTATCTATAGAAAGATTTCCAGGAAGACATTAATCTTGAGAAGAAAAATGAGATTCTATTTTTGCACCATTAAGAGAATAGAGAGAATATACATGGGACAACTTATTTTCAGGGAGTGGATGCTTAATATCCATACATTGATTGATGAATCCATGTCTACCTATGAAGAATGACTGGAAAAGTGCAAAGAACCAAATAAAGAAAATGAATGAAGCTGAAAAGCCCTGCTTGTCTTTCTACCTTTTATCTTCTTATCACTTCACTCTTCTTCAGTCTGTGCTTTATCCTTAGCTAATCCCCACTATAGTCTTCTACTCCCTGTCATCCCTACTCTGGTTTCAGTTACCTTCCTTCTTAATCTTGACCATTTTTGTTGTTGTTCAGTCATTCACTCATGTCCAACTCTTAGGTTTTTTGTTTGTTTTTAGGAGAAATCTTTTATTGACACAAGAGCTCTGTGTTCCATTTAGTGACTAAAGTCAACATTGACATTAAATTAAAGGACCAGAACTATCCATGGTGTTTTCTTGGCAAGGATACAGGAGTGGTTTACCATTTCCTTCTCCAGTGGATCCTTTTGTCAGGTACTTGCCCAGAAGAGAAGTCACATTTGAACTCAGATCTTCCTAACTCCAGCCCCAGCAGTCTCTCCACTTAACTCTATAGGTAGCCTAATCAACAAGCCTCCAGTTGATCAATCTCTTGTGCTTCAGCTGCTTCCTTCTTGTGCATCCTTGACAAAACCTCATTCCCACCATCTACCTTATCCTCTCATTTTGCCTGGCCTCTGAGTCACCAAACCATAGTGATATCATCTCCTTTTGGGGAGATGGGGATGAAGCATGAGTATGTATTTGTGATTTCACCAGTGTAGGGTAATCCAAGAAAGGAATTTCTCTTTACCGATGTTGACCAGCATCAGTTCTACAGTTTATGGTTTTAGAGAGTTCAATGGGGAAACTGAGGAGCCAAGCAATTTGTCCATGATCACCTGGTCACATTTGAACCCAGGTCTTCCTGACTTTCTAGCCACTTGGTTACACTGCCTTTCACAAGTCTACCAATCTCTCATAATTATCCACTTGCCTTGTCACTAGTGTCTTCACTGCTGTGCATCAATCTATTTTAGTGGCTATAATGGGATCTCAGAAGAAGACAAATGCTACCTACCTCCTGACAGAGAGGTCACTGACTAATGAGACATTCATTTGGGGACATGGCCAATGTGGGAATTTATTTTGCTCAATGACTAATATTTGTTACAAGGGGTTTCAGTTGGGGAGGGCTGGAGAGTAAACAAATTCTTTTTAACTTAAAAAAGAAAATGTTACATATATAGTCAGCTAGGTGTTTTAGTACATAGAATACTGGATGTTGAATAGGGAAGCCCTGAGTTCAAATCCTGATTGAGGCAAATCTCATTCCCTGGCTGTTATCCTAATCAAGTCATGTCTTTTTGGTTTCTTCATCCATAAATTGGAGGTAAAACTAGTACCTACCTCACAGGGTTATTATGAGGCTCAAATGAGATTTTATAATATGTTTTTCTTAAAACATAGATCTGATCATGCCACCCCCTGCCCCCATACTCAATAAATGGTCTCCTGTTGCTTCTAGGAGCAAATACAGAATGACCTGTCTGCCATTCAAAATCCTTCATAATCTAACCTCCTCCTACCTTTCTATTGTTGTTAATATCTTACTCTGCAACACATAATCTTCAACCTGGGCACACTGGTCTCCTGGATGTTCCATGAAAAAAACCAATGCATTTCTCAGCTCTGAGCATTTTTTTTTCTGGCTTTCCCCTATGCCTGGATTGCTCTCTCTCCTCCACTTGAATTCTGGTTTATCTTAAGTCCCAACTAAAATCCTGCCTTCTACAGAAAGCCTCCCTCAAAACTATTCTAATCTCAGTACTTTCCCTCTTCTAATTATTTCCTTTTTATCTTGTATAGAGCCTGCTTTGAATATTCCTATTTGCTTGTTCTTTCCCCAATTAGATGGCAAATTCCTTGAGAGTAGAAATTCTCTTTTTACCTATTTATCTCTGATGCTTAGCATAGTGCTGGATACATAATTTGTGTTTAACTGATAAAGATTTATTGAATGGAATTAAAGACCTTTGCAAGCCTTAAAAGGACTATATTAATATTAACTATTATTTACTATGTTTCTCTGAATTTTCCATATTTGTCATTTGTATTATAAAATGAACAACAATTTATCTAAAATATGGAAATTATTCTCAAAAGCTTAAAAAAATCTTCTGCTGAATTGCTTTTAGGAGACAAATAGAGCTATGATTCTGAAATGAGGAAGGGGAGAAAAAACAAGTTAAAAGAACTATAGATCAATATCATTTTTCAAAAAAGGAAATAGACAAAGCCAAGAAAGAGTGAGATAAATCAACATAATTAATGAATATTGATTTTTAAAATCTAAGTAAAGTCCTGGGAAATGATTAGAGTAATCTATGAAAAAAACCTACTGTCATTTTCGATCTATATCAAGGATTTAGGAATGGTTCAATATTAGGAAAACAATTAATATAATTAAGCTTATTTTAAAAATCTTAAACCATGTGATTATATTAATAGATTCAGGGGAAAAAACTTTTTGATAAAAAAAAAACAATTTACACTAAAAACCCAGCAAAGCATAGGAAAGGAGAACCTTTATTCAATATGGTTTTTAAAAAAGTCTCTATCTTAAACTAAAAAGCTAAAATGTAAAATGGTGAAACATTTGAAACTGTCTAAATAAAAAAAAAACTGTATAAAGCAAGGATTCCTTTTTTCCTTGCTATAAAAAAGCTATTGTCACTGGCTCTTCACATGAAGGCTTATGTAGAAAAATCCAGAGGAACAGAAAAAAAAATCCTAATTGGAAAAAATTAATATCTTCAATAAAACAGAAGTATACAGTATTAAGATACAAAAAATCAAATTCATTTCTATAAAGCAATAAGACAACCTAGGAGTAAATTTAAAAAACTGAAATCCAATTTAAAAATATTCATAAAATGCACAAAATATCTGGGAATCAAGCTTCTAGGGCACACTTAAAGCCTGTATAGATGCAATGAACAATTTCAGTAAGCAAGACATATTCAGTACTTGTGTCCGGAATATATATATATACGTGTATATATATATGTTTATATATATATATATATAATGAAAATGATAATTCAATCTAATTTAGTTTGTAGGTTTATTGCTATGCCAATCAAGCCATCAAGGATATACTATATGGCACTAGATAAAATACCAACCGAGTTCATTTGGAAGAACAAAAGATCTAGAAGGAAGGTAAAGAATTTTAAAAGTTAGATTGGAAGAGGAATAATTTCCAGATCTCAACTTATATTTTAAAAACTCAGTAACTATCAAAGATATTTGATTAAAAAGTGATTAAAATAGAAAAGTATATTAATATGAAGCACTAGATTTAATACATTAGTACATCAAATCTAGTTTTTGGTGTATAGCTGTCTTTAACATAATTAACACTCATTTGAGATTTTTAGGTGAAATATCTCTCCTAAAAATCCCCAGCAAAATGTTGTTGTGACAGTACCTTTGGAATATCAATATTATACTCCAAATTAGGTATAAAAAGTATAAAATATATAAGTATAAAAGAACTCCTAAGTTTTAGAAGAATCAAGTACTTAAGCAAACTGGCCAGCCTTTGAGTGAGTGTTAACTTCTCCTAAGATGTGGCTTTTTCAACATGGGTTAACAAATGTGGCTTGTTCATTTCTCTTTAATCACTTACTCATTCCTCATAACCTTTATTATATTATTCTATTCATAATATTCTGTTTGTCATTTAGGATATGGAGATCACTGTTATTTCATGCCTCTCCACTAAATGCTAAAGTTAGAAGCCAAATTAGTTCTGTCTTCATAAAATATTGCATTAATGTTGATTTTTCCACAAATTTTCCTCTAAGTCCATTTTAAATTAAATTTAGAAACAGCTTCCTTGTAAGTAAAGCTTGTCATTTTATGACAGGAAAAAAAAACAGTTGAACTCAAGTATTTGAATATAAAGTATTTAAATATAAATTATTTGGGGAAGAAGTGATAAGAACTGTTAGTAAAATTGGAAAGCTGTTTTGTAGAAATTGGGTTTAAACAAGTAACTTACACCATTAACCACAATAGACTCAACATAGGTATGAGAGCTGAATGCTCAAAATCACATCATAAAAAAACTTAGAAGAAAAGGAGAACAGGTGCCTTCCACTGCTATGGTTAGGGAAGAGCTCTTTAATCAAATAAGCCACTAGAGATCATACAGCATTTTTCAAAATGTCTTGATACTTTTGCACTAATAAATAGAAGGAATTAAAGAAGACTACCAGAGGTGGCACCTGAACTGAATCTCGGGGGAAGATAAGAAGTTAGTTTTGTGGTTAATACAAGGGATGGTATTCTGGACACAAACAAAAGTCTTGGCGAAGGCCTGGAGATGGGAAATGGTGTGTGAAGTTCAGATCCCAACAGTCCCATTTGACTGGATCACAGAGCAATATGCATTAAGACTGGAAAAATTAGGTTGGGGTTGGGGGAGGGGGATAAAGGCATAGCTGAAGGGGTCAGGCTTGCCCAAGGGAAAGGTCACCTTTTCCTCTGATTAGAGGGAAGGAGTGGATAGAAGCCTGAGGACACAAGAAGTTTTAGAAGAATCAAGGTGAAGATATCCATGTCAGATGGTCTTTAGCCATTGGAGAAACCCAATGGATGATGCACTTAGAACATAATCAAAGCATCCAGGAAGATTTAGGTATTTGTTGGCAAAAAAAGGAAGGGAGTTTCCTTTGAGTAGAAGCAGTCAACTACATCCATAGTCTAGGAGTTACTAATTTGGCATTTGTGAATTTATGATTCAATTGATAACTAAATTTTAGCTATAACTATATAACCACAATACATAACTATATTTCAATATACTTTGTTTGCTTTTAGTGCTATGTATCATATTAGGATCAGCTAGGTGGGACAGTAGATACAGCACTGGGACTGGAGTCAGAAGACCCAAGTTCAAATCCAGCTTCAGACACTTGCTAGTTGTGTAACCCTGAGCAAGTCTCTTTGTCTTTGTCTTAATTCACTGGAGAAAGAAATGGCAAGCCATTCCAATATTTTGCTAAGAAAATTCTACGTACAATATTGGCATGCTATAGTCCCTGGGGTCACGAAGAATTGAGCACGATTCAACAGCAAGAGCAGCATCAACAACAACCAACAAATTTTATCCGATGCATTTACAGACATTAATCTGAAAAGATATCCAGAAGCTCCACCAGACTGCCAAAGAGGTCAGTGACACAAAGAACAGAGACGTTTGTGCTGGTGGCAAGGAGGGATAAAGGATACACAGGTGTGACAAATGAGAGAAATTTCCAATACAGTATTCTATTTTCAGGTACAAACAGAAAATTGGCAGTAGGCAGGGGGTGAAAAGAAAGGGGTGAGAATGAAAGGAGAAGGGATTTATTTCATTTACTAACAAATGCTGAGATAACAGATGTACTCCTGGGCAGTGAGGCGAAAAAGTAAAGGTGAAAAATCAAACTGAGAGCCCCTTAAGCCAGATGAAGCCTTACCAATATCATATATCTCTCAAGAGCAAGCAACTCATAACTCCAAGGGACATATGGTTAATGTCTTAGGATAGATCCAAGGGAACTTTCATCAAAAATTAATGAAAAGAGAAATTCAATTAGAAAGGCATCTTGGTGAAATGGAGAAAATGCTGGATTCCAAGTCAGCCCTCTGAATCACAGTTCTGATACTTAATCCCTACCAATAAATACAGTGAATTCATTCAACACATAATAGGGACCAGGCACTATCCTAAGCACTGGGAATATGATTATTAAAAAGACAGTCCCTGTGCTCAGGAAACTTACAATCCAAAGGGGGAGACAATACCCAAAAGGATGAAGGAAAAGGGGAGGATGCCAAGGAGTGCCTGGCATGGGGGCACCTTATTCTGTGGAGTTGAAACCTCCAGGGCAGCAGGTACAAAATGGAGTGAGCTAAGTCCGGTTTTTGCCCTCTGTAAAGGAAAGCATGGGGTAGAGTTTGGTACTATTTCTGCCCTCCCCAATCAGAGAGAAGGAGAGGCTGAGGCAGGTCGAATGAATCAAGGCTCCAGTTAGAGTTTAGAAGGGAAAGGGAGTTGGTCCATGAAGTTGAAACAAAACAAAAGCCATGTGAATCAATAAGCTTCTGAGGCTCATTTCCTCATTTGCAAAGTCAGGGGACTAAAGAAGATGATTTTTTTAAAAGAAGAGGTAAAATGAACAATTTGTTTCCGCTGGGGTAAGATGCAAAGGAGTGAATTCGGTTATATGAAAGCTTGTCTAGGGTATGGCCATTGGAGGTGAGGAAGTAGCACTTGGGAGACCATGAAGATACCAAGCTGGCAGAGGAGGGATGTGACCCTGCTACACCTCCAGGGAAGTGGCTGGTCAGAGGAAGAAGCAGCCTAGGAAGATGCTACGATCACTCTGGTCATTGGCATCTATGCTTTCTGCTCTCGTTGAAACCAGGTAGGTCAGCAGATGCAAAGCAGAGTGAACCGAATCCAGTTTCTAACCTCTATAAAGGAAAGCATCCAGTCTGATGCTCTGCTCTCCAACCCTTCAATCAAAGGAGAGAAGACTGAAGGGGATGGTGTCAACCAAGACTGTTTCTTGTAGCTCTCATTGTTAGGATTCTGGGAACCTAGGCACAGGAATAGCCTTAGAAAACTAGGTGAGATCAGGGGTGCCCTTCGAAGACCCGCTCTGGTTTTATGGCAAGCACTCTTCTAAGGGGAGGATACTGACACAATTAAGACACAAAGTCTGCTCTTGGTTCCATTGAAAAGCTATTCTATGGTACTTTAGGCATCTAGGTGGATCAGTGGATAGAACACTTGGTCAAGAGTCAGGAAGACTGAGTTTAAATATAGTTTTGGATACTTACTAGCTATGTGACCCTGAGCAAGTCATTTAACCTCTATTTGCCTCAATTTCCTCAATTATAAAACAGGATAATAACAGTACCTATTTTGAAGGGTTGTTATAAGGAGCAAATGAGATAATATTTGTAAAGATTTCACAAGGCAATGAATTCAGAAGAGACCTGGATTCAAATATGACTTCAGACACTTATTAGCCATGTCATCATTTCCTCTTCTATAAAATGAGTCTAGCCTTTGCTACTAGTAGCAATGCAACAAGCTAAGACACTACTGAAGGACTTATGGGAAAGAATGCAATCCACATTGAGAGAAAGAACTGTGGGAGCAGAAATGCAAAAGAAGAACATATGACATCACTTATCACATGCATATATGTGCCTGTGATGTGGGGTTTAGGCTTTAAAAAATGAATCATATGGACATAGGTATCAAGTGACACCATTTGTACAATCCAGTGGAATTGCTTGTTGGCTCTGGGAGGGGGGAGGGGAAGAACATAAATCATAGAAACATAGAAAAATATTCTAAAAAAAATTAAAATGAAGTGAGTCTAGCAAAGGACTATGCTATGGAGAATATATGGGTAGGAGCAAGAGTCATCCCACAGACAATGTACTAGAGCTCCTCTGATGCTCCCAGCTTTGAGATAATGAGGCAACTCCTCCTATTGGCTACAGTGGACCTTTAAAAAGAAGTGGCATCACTTCTTTTTTTTTCTTCTTTTCCTTCTACAGATGGTGTCAGGACTATTTAAGCTTTACCCTGGAAGGTCAGGAGAAGAGACTAGTGCCCTTCCCCACCCTGGCCACAAGGCTACTGTGATTAGAGCATATGCCCTGCCTAGGTGAACCTGAGGCTACAGCTCAAAGTTCTTGCTGCCTCGTTGGGCAGCCTTCCGTAGCATAGAGGACCAAGGATCAGTTTGGAGATGTCCAGGCTTTAAGACATCTTGGGATTTCAAGAGGTTGGGAGATCCTGAGTCTTCAGTCAGTTCAGGAAGTCTCCTTCCCATCTCCACTCTAGAATGTTTTAGAAGAGAAAAGAACCATCAACTGGAAGATAAGTATAACTTGGGACTTGGCTTGCCAGAAGACCTGAACTTAGAAGCAATTTCTTTGAACAATGCAGAGCCAAAATGAAATGTAAACATATCAGTCAGTGTCTCTTCTGTTTCACAGTAATAGAAATAAAAATTCAAACAATTACGAGGCTGCATTTTATGCCTTACATATTAGCAAAAAACAAACAAACAACTCCCCCATCAGAAAGAGTAAATGTTAGAGGGGCTAAAGGAAGACAGGAACACTAATACATTATTGGTGGAGTCATCAACTGGGCCAGACATTGTGAATATCCATTTGCAACGACCTGGGAAAAGTTATTACACTGATTATACCCACTGATCCCATTACTAGGCATAGACATGAAGTAAATAAAAGAGAGAGAAAAAGGTTAAATATGCAAAAAATTCCTAGCAGCACTCTTTTTGCTGAAAAAAAAAACTGGAAAGAAATCAGGTGTCTAATTATGGGGCAGTGGTTGTGTGGGGGTGGGGAAGTGGCATATAAATGCAAATGAATATTACTATACAGTGAGAAAAGATGATTATGAGGAATTCAGAGACACAAGATTTACATGAATTGAGAATGGAAAGATGGCTGGCTCTGGAGTCAGAGGACATGAATTCCAGTGTCACCTCTGAAATGACCTTATAGCCACATAATGTGCTCAGCATCCATAGCTTCAAAATGAAGGAGCTGAACTGGATATCTCCTTCTAGTTCTCTCATCTGATAAGCCCATGAAGCATAGGGGACAAGCTAGGAAGACCTGTTACCCACAGCAATGCCAGTTAAAAAGAAACTCAACTACAAACAATTGACAAACATTCTTCCTGAATAGATAACAAAACATAATTCTCCTGATCATAGCAGACATGTGGGGATACTAAGGTAGAGTTTCATATACATTGGCAGATATATGGGCACTATAATAAGAGAGGCTCTTTGCTTTCTTTGTTGCAGAGGATTCCGTCTGAATGTGGAGTTGTTTTTGTTTTTCCTAGAAATGATGATGGTGTAACGATAAAAAGAAAAAGGCAACTGGGTGGCATAGTGGACAGAGCACTGGGTCATGAGTCAGGAAGACCCCCTCTTCCTGAGTTTAAATCTAACCTCAGACACTAACTACCTTCTTCACTCTGGGCAAGTCAGTTAACTGTATGCCTCAGTTTCCTCATCTGTAAAATGAGATGGAGAATGAAATGGCAAACAACTCCAAGGTCTTTGCCAAGAAAACCCCAAATGGGGTCAGGAACAGTCTGACACATCTAAAAATGATTGACCAACAACAGTGCACTTTCAGGCACTATGCTAAGTGCTGGGGATACAAAGGGGAAAATGTCCCTGCCTTTAAGAACCTCATAACCTGATGAAGACTATACAACAACAATTTTGTATAAACAATGCTATATATGGAATGAATTGGAGATAATCACAAAGGGAAGGTACTAGCCATGAGCGTGATCAGGAAAGGCTTCTGGCAGGTGAGATTTTGGCAGTGACTTGAATCTTAGAGAGTTGCTCATGGGCATTAAGGGGCAAATGATTTGTCCAAGGTTATACCTCCAGTACATGTCAGATGTAGAGTTTGAATCCAGTTCTATTTGCATGGGTTTCTCTATTGTAGACTGACTGGCCTGGAACTCCCTTTATGACCATGACTATTCTCTCTCATATTCATCCCCAATGGAAAGAGTTCCAGAGTTGGCATCTCTGACCCTGAGTTCACTTGATGCTTAGGTGACGTTGGGCAAATCACTTAGCTTATCTGTGGGGTACAAAACCCAACTTTCCCTAAATCATAATCTTACCTAGGATTAGCCCCTGGTAATAAAATGCTGGATTTAGTCATGAATATATTGTTTAAACCCCACCTGAGACAAATAGGCAATGGAAATAGTGCTAGGTAGAGAATCAGGTGATGATGTTCATTTGTTTTCAATCATGTCCATCTCTTTGTGACCCCATTTGGAGTTTTCTTGGCAAATATATTATAATGGTTTGCCATTTTTTCTCCAGCTCATTTTTCTGATAAGGAAACTGAGGCAAGCAGAGTTAAGCAACTTGCCTAGGGTCTAAAAGCCAGTAAGTATCTGAGGCCAGATTTGAACTCATTGAGATGAGTCTTCCTGATTCTACATGACACTTTCTCCACATCTAGCTGACCCTAAAAGCCAAAGGATCTGAGTTCAAATCCTAGGTCTTCCACTGAAACAGCAAGGTAATGTAGTGGATGGAGGGGCTTTAATTCATATTATTTACCTGCATGATCTTCAGTAGATAGATACCTTAACTTCTTCATATCTGTTTTTTTCAACTGTAAAAAGAGCAGGTTGGACCAAGGGATCCCAAAGAACCCTCCCAGCACTAGACTTACAAGCCTATGTTTTCTCTGAGACAAATTTCATCTCAGTTTTTCTTTTCTGTCAAATAGAATAAATAATTTATTTAGTACTTACTTCATTCAGGGTTATTACAAAGTCCAAGAGAAATAATGTATATAAATATTTATCTTAAGCCTATAGAAATATGAGTTATTAAAATTAATAGGCTTATTTAGCTAAAAAAAAGACCAAATATTGACTAACTTCCTAACCACCTGAGAGTAGAAGTGATGGATGGTCACTCATTCCAAAGCCAAAGAGAAGATTTCACTGTTCCAAATGGGAGGAAATGACTAGAAAGACCATAGACCCCCCTTTCTCCTGTCAAACATAAGTTTTGGGTTTGTTTTCATTTTGCCTACAACAGTCTCTTGGTGTGTGAGAAAAGATATGGAATTGAGATAGAAGATACACTTTATTTTGCAGTTGAGTACCTGTATTACTAAAGAGGTTTTGGAGAAGCCAAGAAGTTAATAATAGCCCCAAACTTTGAGTCACCATGGTGGCTCTGTAAACAATTATTGAACATCATGTGGAAATAGCTACCACTTCACACTCTCTTCTTTGAAGGCAATCTGGCACAAGGGAAAGAAAGTTAGATTCAAAGGCAAAAGAAGGCCAGAAGTCCACACACACAGGATCTTTGGGAGGAAAGGGCTATATAAACCTTATATATATTTATATATATATGCTTTCCTTGGGTTATCTTTTCTTAATTTTCACAACTACCCATTTGAGGTAGATTCAAGGCATAATTATTCATTTTTAAAGACTAGAAAATTGAGGCTTCATCCAGATAGTGTTGGATCTAGGTACAGGGAAAACACACACACACACACACACACACATACACACACACACAGAGGAGTCCCAAAAGTCTCAGTAAAGTTTTAAGCTTTAATAAATTACATTATTTAAGCTAAATTGATTATTAGTTTAAGTTTTAATAGCTAATATAATTTAGTAGCTTAAACTATCTTAATTAGTTTAATCTATTAAAGCTTAAGATGGTGTGGGAGAGATTAGGTCTGGATCAACACCTCACACCCTACACCAAGATAAACTCAGAATGGGTGAATGACCTGAACATAAAGAAGGAAACTATAAGTAAATTAGGTGAACATAGAATAGTATACTTGTCAGATCTTTGGGAAAGGAAAGACTTTAAAACCAAGCAAGACTTAGAAAGAGTCACAAAATGTAAAATAAACAATTTTGATTACATCAAATTAAAAAGTTTTTGTACAAACAAAACCAATGTAACCAAAATTAGAAGGAAAGTAACAAATTGGGAAACAATTTTCATAACAAAAACCTCTAACAAAGGTCTAATTACTCCAATTTATAAAGAGTTAAAGCAATTGTACAAAAAATCAAGCCATTCTCCAATTGATAAATGGGCAAGGGACATGAATAGGCAGTTTTCAGCCAAAGAAATCAAAACTATTAATAAACACATGAAGAAGTGCTCTACATCTCTGATAATCAGAGAGATGCAAATCAAAACAACTCTGAGGTATCACCTCACACCTAGCAGATTGGCTAACATGACAGCTCTGGAAAGTAATGAATGCAGGAGGGGGTGTGGCAAAGTAGGGACATTAATTCATTACTGGTGGAGTTGTGAATTGATCCAACCAGTCTGGAGGGCAATTTGGAACTATGCCCAAAAAGTGCTAAAAGACTGCCCTTTGATCCAGGTATAGCACTGCTGGGTTTGTACCCCAAAGAGATAAGGAAAAAGACTTGTACAAGAATATTCATAGCTGCGCTCTTTGTGGTGGCCCAAAATTGGAAAACGAGGGGATGCCCATCAATTGGGGAATGGCTGAACAAATTGTGGTATATGTTGGTGATGGAATACTATTATACTAAAAGGAATAATGAAGTGGAGGAATTCCATGGAGACTGGAACAACCTCCAGGAAGTGATGCAGAGCGAGAGGAGCAGAACCAGGAGAACATTGTACACAGAGACGGATACACTGTGGCACAATCGAACATAATGGACTTCTCCATTAGTGTCAATGCAATGTCCCTGAACAATCTGCAGGGATCTAGGAGAAAAAAAAAACAGTACCCACAAGCAGAGGACAAATGGTGGGAGTAAAAACACCAAGGAAGGACAACAGCTTGACTACAGGGGTGAACGGGATATGATCGAGGAGAGACTCTGAATAGACACCCTACTACGGAAACCAATAGCATGGAAATCGCTCGGGTTGAGGACGCATGTGATACCCAGATGAATCACACATCGCCAATGGGGGGGGGGGAGGAAAAAAAAAGGTGATCTTTGTTCCTAATGAATAACGTTTGAAAATGACCAAATAAAATAATGTTTAAAAAATTAAAAAAGAAAAAGAAGTTTCTCCCATTGTATCTAGGTCTCTCCCAGGTAGTCCAACCCATGGCTGGAACCCTCCTTTCCTAGCCTCTATGTAAGAAAATCAATTGTCATTCTTTTTATCATTATACAAGAAGAGTATATAAGACCCCAAGAAAATCCCATGAAAGAAATGCTCATGATGAAAATTTCAACTCATTGTGCATTTTCCTGAAGACAATGTTCGCAGAGTCCCAGAGTTTGGCTCTGTGTGGTATTGCCCATGACTCTGTGTGGTGGCCATAAGAATTCTGTCTCTCTGGTCCTGATTAAAGACTTTTTCTTTTGTTAAAAAAAAAAAGCTTAAGATGTATTAAAATAGGGGAGCATCTTTTATAATATACATGTATTTATATATATATAACATACCTCTTTATTTACACACATACATACAACATACATGTGTATGTATAATATGTGAGTGTATGTAGAAGCAAATCTGGACCTAGTCCTCTTTTCCCACTTTAAATTCAGCAAATTATATAGGTTGCATAGTGAATCTGAGGTATTATATGTAAAGCACTGTATAAATATCATATAAATATATATATACATAACATATATAAAACTATATAAGTCAATATATTTACATATCTATAAAACAGAAATATTTGAGATTAGGTCTAGATATATAAGTATGGATATATGGATAGGAGCATACACATGTATGTGTCTGTGTCTGTGTTGGTGTCTATGTCTGTTTCAATGATTGTCTATGTCCTTATCCCTATATATATTCATGCCCATTTCTGTGTCTCTGTGTGCCAAGGATTAGATAGAGTTAACCAAGGCTAGGCAGGGTAAAGTATGAACCTTGCAGAGGCATTGAGGTGTGTCAAAAACTAGGCTGGTCTTGGAGTCAAAAAGATCATACAGGGGGGCAGCTGGGTAGCTCAGTGGATTGAGAGCCAGGCCTAGAGATGGGGAGGTCCTAGGTTTGAATCTGACCTCAGACACTTCCCAGCTGGGTGACCCTGGGCAAGTCACTTGACCCCCATTGCCTAGCCCTTACCACTCTTCTGCCTTGGTGCCAATACACAGTATTGACTCCAAGATGGAAGGTAAGGGTTTAATTTGAAGTTTCCATGAATTCATCTTTCTCAAAAGTCCCACAATTAATAAATAAGTGGAAAAGATAGAATTTGAGCACAAATTGTCTGTTTCCAAATCCAGGACTTTTTCAGGAGAGAGGAAACTGAAACCTGGTTTTGAGATATTCTACCCATATAAACTCAGTCAAGTCACTAAATCTCCATTGGTCTTGTTTTCCCCATCTATAGAATGAAGAGGTTGGATTATAGTGTCTCTTTGTCCCCTATTAGTCTGAAATCCTGTAATTCTATTACCAGAGTCCTTTAGCATTTTGGTGGAATTTTTCCACTAAGAAGGAAAAAGGGGAGGGGGGGACTTTCTATAATCACTTTAAGTCAAAAATATTGGATACGAGGATCTGTTTTCATTTTTTTCTAAAATATCTTGGCTCCACTGATATTATACTTTTTGGAACAAAATCAGTGTAAAGTTTTAACTGTTGAGCTAAAATACTATGACTAAATAACCTCGTCTCCCAAACATAAAAAGTATAAAAATTATCGCAGAGCTTTATTTAATATAGTGTCTTCAGGTTTGCAGACTTTTTATACATGGTATCTCACTCAACCTTCACAATAGCCCTCTGAGTTAGGTACTACTATTATTCCCATTTTGTAGATGAGGAAACTGAGACTGAGTAGTTTTGTGACTTGTTTAAGGTCACATAACTAATGAGGCATGATTCAAACTCAAGCTCAACTCATTGACATATAGTTTAATGCCCTGACTCTGACAGTAGGTATGTCTTAAACTAGGGATTTCAAAGTTCTATAGAATCATTGTGGTTGTCATCCTGGTTTAATGGAAAGATTGCTGCCCTGCAATCCAGGAAACATGGTTTCTAAGGCTTCTCTCTGCCATTTGGTCACTATGTACCCTTGTGTGATCCTTAATAGTTGTGTTAACCCCTGACTGCATAAAACTAGAGAAGGAAATGACAAACCACTCCAGTATCTTTGCCAAGAACACACTACGGACAGTTGGTCCACAGAGTGACAAGGAGTCAGACAAAACTGGACATCCCGTAAGCATGCCTCTTCCTTATTTAGACTTTAGTTTCTCTTTTTTTTGTGACTGAATTTACCATTATCTCTGTTCAATTTTTCAGTGCTTAAGTGAAAAACAAAACTCACCAGCTATACCCAAAGGACTAATCTTTTTTTTTTTGTCTTTCAGCTTTTCTAATATAATGGCTCCAAGCACCTGTTTAATCTCCAGGAAAGGAGTTCAACCTTTATAAAGCTTAGTCAGCCTTGAATGGATTTTCTAAACCTTTTCAGGTTTATATCTCTCTATTAACAAGGTTGTCTGGTGCCCACAGTCAGTGCAGGTGCCAGGGATCAGCAGTAGGCTTTGAAGACCGGAGGATACCTGAAGAAATTAGGACCCTGAGTGTGGAAATCCAGCCACTGACAATATTAAAGTTTCAAGGCTGATTTCCAGTTGGATTGTCTCTTCTGTGATTTGGTTAACTCCTTGACTTCCTAGCCTTAATTCTCTGGATTTCTTTCTTCCTTCTCTGTATGGAAGGAAGGGAGGGAGGGAGGAAGGAAGGAAGGGAGGAAGAGAGGGAGGAAGGAAGGAAGGAAGGAAGGAAGGAAGGAAGGAAGGAAGGAAGGAAGGAAGGAAGGAAGGAGGGAGGGAAGTAAGGAAGAAAAGAGAGAAGGAAGGAGAGAAGGAAGGGAGGGAGGAAGGAAGGGAGGAAGAGAGGGAGGGAGGAAGGGAAGAAGGGGGGAAAGGAGAGAGGGAATGAGGAAGGGAAGAAGGGAGGAATGGAGGGAGGGAGGAAAGAAGGAAGGAAGGATGAGAGGGAGGAGGGAAGGGACAGAGGGAAGGAAGAAGGGAGGAAATGAGAAAGCATTTATTAAGCTTCTACTCTATTTCAGGCATTGTGCTAAGCACATTACAAATGACTCATTTGATCCTCACAACAACAATCCTAGAAGGTAGATGCTATTATTGTCTCCATTTTATAGTTGAGAAAACTAAAGCAGACAGAAATTAAGTGATGTGCCTTAGGTTACATGGGTAGTAAGTGCCCGAGGTCATATTTGAACTCAGGTCTCCCCTTACTCTTGGGCAGCTATACAATTCCTGACATGGAGAAGTCAGTAATATTTCTCTTCCTGAGTTCAAATCTGACCTCGGACACTTACTATCTATGTGATCTGTTTGCCTCAATGTCCTCATCTGTTAAAATGAGCTAGAGGAAAAAAATGGCAAATCACTCCTGTATCTTCACCAAGAAAACGTCAAATATCATCACTAAGAGTTGGACACAACTGAAATGACTGAATTACAACAGCAACTTTCTTCCTCTAGGCCTAGGACTATATTCACCATGTCATCTAGCTACCCCTGATGAATGAATGGATCTCCTTGTTCCAACAGAATCCTCAGTATACTGCCTCCTTCACTTGAACAGCTGATGCCCTGAAAGTCACTCCATGGAAGGGTTAAATGGTGACCCAGGACGGTAGGATCAGACTTGGGTGGGTAAAAAATATAAGTATCATAAATATTAAGATGACATTGTGGATTTGTGTGCCTAGGATAGGAGTCAGGTTGGTGTCTTAGAATATATGTTTCTGAAGGCAGAAAGAATCTCCTGGAACTTGATGCATGGATACCTTAATGTACGGTATTTCAGAGACAGAAGAGGAAAGAGACAAACCTTCTCAGAAGTTTGGAGCAACCTGGGTAGGACCACTCTAGCTGCAGTAGTTGAGACTAGTTGGTGAAAGGGCAAAGAGTAATGGAGACAGTCCAGGGCAGGAATATTGAGCATCCAGACCTATTTCTGGCTCACTGCTGTGCTTGAGCAAAGACTCCACACAAGAAATGATGGATTGATTATCCCTGTCCTGAGATACTATGAATAACTGGTACATTTCTTCATTCTCTAGTTTTCTTTTTTTTTTTAAATCATCATCTTGTATATGATTACTATTGGCTACTTCTGAATATTTCTTGTTCTTTAAATTGCTTACTTGCTACTTGGATAGTTATTAAATTTTGCTTACCTTAGATAGAAATTGAGATCTGACTTTAATTGCCTTCTGAGTGGGTCTTTGCATAAAGTTAGTGTGTATGCATAAAGTCTGGACCTAAACCTGAATTTAACAGGATTGGGGTGATAATGTCGATATCATGGATGGTCTGGAAACTCGTAAGTTTTGTAGCTTTTAGGAATAATTTATATTTCAAGTTCTCTAACTTTGAAGAAAAATGAATGTAGGTAGATTTGGGGGTAATTATCCCCAAGTCTAATGCAAGTAGCGAATATCTTTATCTGGAGGCTGCAATTGCTTCAATTATAAAGCAAGGTATTCCCATTCTTTTGATGCAAAGGAAGAAAGGTGGAGGGAAAAGAGTAGAGTCATGACCAAAAGGAAATTTCTACATAAAGCTTTTCTAGTGGAGGAAGATAAGCATGGTCTGGAAGGAATCAGCTTCTTTTGCTTCCAGAAGAGGTGAGCTCAGCCTCTCTCTGCTCCATAGAAACTTTCTGGTTATATTAGTCATAGCAAGAGTGAGCTCTCTTGGTAGTGATGAATTTTTTTAAGTAGAAGATGGGGGGTGGGGTCGCTGGGTGGCTCAGTGGATTGAGAGCCATGCCTAGAGACAGGAGGTCCTGGGTTCAAATTAGACACTTCCTTGCTGTGTGACCCTGGGCAAGTTACTTCACCCCCATTGCCTAGCCCTTACTTTTGCTCTTCTGCCTTGGAACCAACACAGTTTTGATTTTAAGAAGGTAAGGATTAAAAAAATAAACAAACAAATGAATTAGAAGAGACGGTGGTGGCTGAGGTCCCTTCATACTCTAAGATTTTGTGTTTCTCCGATGAGGCTGACATCAGCATCCTCAAAAAAATAAAGCAGATGATATTCTCCTGATGGACAGATCCCACCTGGTAGATATATAGAAAGGCATGGATTGGGGATAGGAAGAGATCTATCTCAATGATAGGAGAACCAGCATCCTATATTATACAAGGATCACATATGCATGCAAGAGTTACATGCTTGTGTATGTACAAATACACATATGGAAGAAGAGAACAAAGCATTTATTCTATGTGCCAGGCATTGTACATGGCACTTTGCAAATATTATCTCCTTTGATTTTCACAACCACTGTTGGGAGGTAGGTGCTATTGTTATCCATTTTTATAATTGGGAAACTGAGGCAGATTAAATTACTTAACCAGGGTTGTATAGCTAGTACAAGTGTCTGATGGAGAATTTGAACTCCGGTAGGCCTGACTCCAAGTCCAGCACTCTAGCTAATGTCACCTAGCTGCCATAATGTCATATCTATAAGACACTGATACACCAAGTCAAGGATGACTTCCAGCTGACCCTAGGTCCTAATTCCTCTGAGGATATCTCCTAGTATTCTGGGAACTCCATGGTTACCAAGCTTTTCCCCTGAGGATGGAGGCTTGGTTTTCTTTTCTTTTTTTTCCTTTGTCTTTGGATTGAGAAAGATTTTTGCAAGCACCAAAGAAAGTGGTGAATTTTGTAAAATGATATCTGATTTTAATAATTTTATGCCAATTCATTTAGGAGTATCCCCAAAAATGTTCATTTTCTTATTGTGCCACAGCACCTTTTCTGAGACTCTAAGTTCAAGACAGGGGGAGATGCTTGAGTCTCATCAAAGCACAGAATTAGCTAGAATTTAGGGCTATGGACTTTACCAAAATTACTCTATTGTTTTGTTGGGATCAATATTTCACTGGTAGTAGAGTGGAAGGAAGGAGATAGTTAACTCTCCCTATAATCACAAGAGGTCCATATAAGAATTTCAGCAGGCACTGAAACAATCAACCAAGAGGCCAAACAATGAAATTCCATAGTATAAACTAGATGTTGAGGGATCGTCCTACATCTCTGCTACAGTATATGAATAAGTCCTTAATCGACTGTACATTTGGGGGCACTAGACAAAGACAAAAGTCAATTCAAGATACATGCTAGGATTGTTTGACTCAGTTATGGTTCTTGGGTCTATGTATAAACATACCAAGAGAAATAGTGGAGCATTTGAGTTTGGAATTCATTGGTTAGGAAGTCAGGGAAAGAAATGGAAGAAACAGACTTTTTAAAGTGTCTGAGTTGAGGAAACACATAAGAGGGGCAGGGAAGGAGGAGTTTTTTCCTCTCTCCAACCACCAGCCATATCATCAGAGAGATGGTACCAGTCAGGGGCAAGGTATCCAGCTGATATTAGAGAGACACTTATTGATGGGAGATGGATAAAGTGAGATAGTCACCTGAGGAAGGAGGTGGCCTCAGGAAGCATCACCCCTAAAGATAGGGAGATATAATAGCTATGGACTTAAAGAAGAGAACCTGGGATGTTCTTCATGTTTTCCATGAGAACTCAACAAAGAGAAAAAAGAACTTTTGAGTTCCAGGAGCTCTGAGCTATTTCTTTGACACGTATTCCCTAAGCATGTCTCACTATCCTTGTACTTTAAGTCTGAGCCCACTTTTCGAATGAATGATATTTGTATTTGTGGGATGATGTCCCCAAAACTTGAGGAGTAGGTAATGTTTGTACCTCTTATATATCATCCTACGAAATGCCTTTTACTAAAAGCTAATTCTACAATCTGATTGTAAATAAGAAGCATGCTGGTGAGGTTGTGAGCTGCAATAATAGGAAAAGTAATCCATAAAGTTGCCTTGAGAAGTTTGAGAGAAGTAGTGAATTCTTTCCTTAGGAATCCAAACTGTGAAAGCATATGTAAATTGAGAGAGTAATCCCCAGGGGGCCTTACATCTTTGTTTATGCACAGACTCACACATGAACATGTACGTATGTACACATGATTGCTGATAAACTAATTATTTCTAGGCTTGGCATCCTGCCTCCATGTCTTTTCACTGATTTTCTTCCATCCTTCCTCATGCACTTCCTTCTCATCCCCATTGCTTAGAATCCCTAGATTCCTTCAAAACTTCTTTATATTCTAAAGGAAGTAATTCCTGATCCTACCCTCCCACTTACTAAGATTTTCTCCTTCCTCCTCTATTTATCAAATATTAATGTACAAGTCATTTCTTTCCAATAGAAAACAAGTTTCTTGAGGGTAAGAATTGTTGTGTTTTTTGTTTTTTAAATCCCCAGCACCCAACATGGTAATTTTTGCAGAGTAAATGCTTAATTTCTCTCTTTTTTTTTTTGAGTTGACACATAAATTTGGAAGGAAGTATGAGAGAGAACAAAAAGAACTTTTACCATGAAACCAGAAGATGGACTCAAGGTCTGGCTTTGGAACCTAGGAGTCATAGATAGATAGATAGGTAGATAGGTAGATAGATAGATGGATAGATAGATAGATAGATAGATAGATAGATAGATAGATAGATAGATAGATAGATAGATAGATAGATAGATGATAGATAAGATGGATGGATGGATGCATGGATAGATAGATGGATGGATGCATGGATGGACGGACGGAAGGAAGGACAGACTGACTGACAGATAGGTAGATAGATAGATAGATAGATAGATAGATAGATAGATAGACATACAGACAGATGGATAGATGACTAGATAGATGAAAGACAGATAGATGGATGGATAGATAGATAGATAGATAGATAGATGGATGGATGGATGGATGGATAGATGGATGATGGATAGATAGATAGATGGATGGATGGATGGATAGATAGATAGATGGATGGATGGATGGATGGATGGATAGATAGATAGATAGATAGATAGATAGATAGATAGATAGATGGATGGATGGATAGGTGGGTGGATGGATGGATGGATGGATAGATAGATAGATCGATCGATCGATCGATCGATAGATAGATAGATAGATAGATAGATAGATAGATAGAAAGAAAGAAAAACAGATAGATAAGAAACACTTAACAAATGAAATATGGATTGGATTGTTTTGGAAACAGAAATTGAAGAATTTGGAGTAGGATATTTAAAACAGAAAAATGAAGAGGAGAATTAGAAACCCATAACTGATCCTGGATGTTGACTTAGCACTGAGAGACTTCATGTTTGGTAATGCCAATCTTAAAATAGCCTTATGTGGAGTGGAGTGCCACTCTTTTCTAAGGTCCTAGCTTTGACTGCTGCACCATCATAGCGTGAGGTTTTGGTCTAATGCCAAAGCCTGCTTTTCCATCTGACTGTATCACTTGAAAAGGCCTCTTGGTACACCTGAGCCTCTTCCTTGAATGGCCTGTATGAACAATAACAGAGAAGGACACACTGTGATGAATATTTTCATCCCAGGTCCTGATCCACAGCCTTATTAGAGAGGGAGAGAAAAGCTCTAGTTCAGCTGGATTAATTCCTCATTTGCTTCAGCTCCCTGAGACAGCTGGTGGAAAACTTGATCAAATCACCCCCAATTCAAAAGCAGTGACTTGGGCCTCATCAGGCCCAAATGGAACAGCTTTTGTTTCTGTAGAACCAAGGCCTTATCAGCTCAGTGTGTCACTCAGCCTGCCTCAGTCCCACTCAGAAATCCTCCTGGATTTATTGCAGCCGTGGCAAGCTTGCTGGAAATAATAGTACAAGCAAAGAGGCTAGCCGGCTATCGACTCCTAGCTCCCAGTAATACCGAAGGGAAATGATTTGTACAAAAGGTGCGCTGGGGTGACAAATGAAGGGAGCGCTTTGGCCCATTGAGGATGCTGGGATTGAGACAAAGCAAGCATCCTAATACAGGGCGGCCTGCTTTATCTGATTACATTCTGGGGCTTGATGCTCCCCACAGCCCCTCCCAAACATCCCCCCATCCACACACTTTTGCTTAAAGGACACAGGTTGCTTTCTTTGGAGTGCAATGTAGCATGAAATGGTAATCTACAGAATCACTACATTAAAACACACACACACACACACACACACACACACACACACACACACACAGGATTTTGTCCCCACCAAAAACAATTCTCAGATCTCCAACAATTTTCTTTTAAGTTGTTGATCAGATAAAGTGACGTTATAGCACAGCATTAAATGATTTTTTCTTTCCTTTCTTTTCCTTCCCCACTCTACCTTCTTTCTTCTTTCTCTCCTTTCTTTTTCATTTCTTCCTCTCTTCCTTCTTTTCTTACTTTTTTCTTTCTATTCCTTCCTTATTTCTTCCTTTCTTCTTTCCTTCTTTTTCATGTCAAAAGGGACAAAAAAGGATGAATTCTGATTTAGAAAAGGTTGATATTTTTTCTTTGGGGGGAATTGCATTATCTTTTAGATTTGCCATCCAATTTAATCCAGGAAAAAACTTGGAACAACCAGGATTTCCTCCCTTGTCCTAATTTTTTTTTTGAAGGAGAAAATGTAGTTTGCATTCATAGCATTTGATCTTGAAATCGTCCCCCTTTGGGAGAGAGTAACTTCTTGCATTCATTTTGGGTCCTGCCTGTTTAGTTTTCTCCCTCTCCAAGCAGGTGGTGATGCTGAGGTCTGTGTGATGTAAAGTGGGCTTAGTCGTCGACATTCTGAGTGCCCTCCGCTGCAAGAGTGTCAAAGAATTATCCCCCAATTCAGAGACAGAGTTTCTTTTTTCCTAGTCACCCTCATTTTCACAAGAACAAAGATGAATTGTTGATGTTGTATGTGTGTGTTTCTGTAAGTTCCAAAGGAACTGGTAACTCATCAAACTCTTTCAAACCACACAAGCCAATCCTTTCCATTTCTTTTCCATAGGCACTTGGAAAACTCCCCCGAAGGCAGTGAGCACTTCAAAACTTACTCTACATTCGGCTTTTAAGATAACAACCAAGTAATCAGTTTGTTTGTTGTTTTGGCATTGAGGGTTTCCAAGACTCAAAAAAATCCAAATAAGAGAAACCATCCCTTAGAATATACTATGGAAGAGTTGCCTATTTATAACAAAACCACAAAGTGGACAGACAATACAACAGAGTTAAGAAGGCATTGGTCAGAGAGACAGAAAGCCTTGGAATTTAAATTCAAGCACAGATACTTCCCATATTTAGAAACATGAGCAATATAATCTAAGTATTTATTAATGTACCAGGCACTGTGCTGAGGTCTGGAGCTACAGAAACCAAGAAGCAAACCAATAACCAATAACCAATACCAATAGGCAATATTGTCCCTACCCTCAAGGAGCTAATATTCTAATGGAAAAAGAACAAATAAAGGGGACCTGCAAAAGGAAGATACCAAAAATTGGCTCATCAGAGCAAGGGTAAGATCTACCATTCCTTTGAGAGAGCGAAGATGGCACTTCTAGCAGAATCCCTTCACCTTCCAATGCCTCAATTTCCTCTAGAAAATGAGAGAGTTGAGTTTGATGGCCTCTTACATCGAACTTTCTATGATAAATTCATCTCTGAAAGAAGCTATATACTCCAAGATCTACCAGAAAAAAGATATATATACATATATATATGTATATGTATATATATATATATATATATATATATATATATATATATATATAAAGAAAGATACATTCTTCCACATTCTTGATAAGTGGCTGTCCAACCTTTATTTTGAAGACCTCCAGTGAGGGTGAACTCACTACCTACAGAGGCATCCTATTCCACTTTGTTGTTGTTGCTCTTCAGTCATTTTAGTCATTTCCAACTCTTTGTGATTGCATTTAGGGTTTCCTTGGCTAAGATACTGGAATAGTTGACCTTTTCCTTTTACAACTCATTTTATAGCTGAGGAAACTGAGGTAAACAGGATTAAGTGATTTGCCCATGGTCACACAGCTAGTGAGTATTTGAAATAAGATCTGAACTCAGGAATATGAATTTTCGTGACTCCAGGCTTGGTACTCAATCCATCTTGCCATCTAGATGCCCTTCCTGGTACATATGGGGGTGCTTAATAAATGTGCATTAGTTGATCATTTATTGATCTTGATTTATTTATTTGCTTGAATTTCATTAGATAATTTTTAAAAAGAATACATGTAAAATCTTAGACTGAGGATTAGAAATTATAATTCATCTGAAAAAGACTGGAATGGGGAGAAGGATTTAAGAGGACTTTGAGCACAATGAGAATCAATAGTGTTTTAGGGCAGCCAATTTTTTTTTCTTTACTTAACAAACATCAGTTAAAGAGAGCATTTCCATATATATATATATATTGTAGAATAGGAGAAGATTGCACACAAAATCTAATATCTTCATTGCAAAGAACATACTTTTCTTTTTAAGTATAAAATACATTCATCATGTAATGTACATGTAAAGTCCTGCTTGTCTATGATTTCTTTTGGCAGTCCTGTTCTATTTTCTTGTGAGGGGAAGTAGAGCAGCTAGGTGGTATAGTGGATAGACTACTGAGCTTGAGAGCCAGGAAGACTCACCTTCCTGAGTTCAAACTAAGCCTCGACACTGAGTAGCTATATGAACCTGGGAAGGTCACTTAACTGGGTCTGCCTCAATTTCGTCATTTGTAAAGTAAGCTCAAGAAGGAAATGACAAACCACTCCGCTATCTTTCCCAAGAAAACCCCAAGTGGGGAAACAAAGGGTCAGACACAACTGAGTAAAATAATTGAACATGAATGAAAGGGAGACTCTATTCCACTGACATGATAGTCAATGTTTAACATCTGAATCTCAGAGGGATGGAAAGGAATTCATGAAATATTTTTAATTTTGACCTGCATTATTAACATTTTCCCCATCACTTCCTTAAATCTAGTCGATCAACCAACTTTAATATATAGCATTTACTACATCCAGGAGGTGAATGCTCAGATTCAAAATTTAGCAATTAACTCTCCCACCCTTGAGCTGGCTCTAGCACACCTCTGCCCCATCCCTACTCTTTTCTCCCTCAAAACTTCCTTCCCACCCCAAGCAAATTAAATCTTCTGCTGAATTAAATGGAATGTAGCATTGAGCACATGAGAGTTAAGGCTCCATTGTGCACTACAATTGTCAGACCACACCTAGAAAAGTGGGTTCACTTCTGGGAAGCACTGACAAGCTGGAGCATGTCCAGAGAAGAATATACAAAACAGCAAAAAAGAGATTTAAGGTCATGGTATGTGAGGATTGGTGTGGGGTACTGGGGCTTTCTAGCTTGGGTGAGAAAGAAAATGGAGATATAATGGCTATATTAAGGAATTTGTCACAGGAAAGAGATTTTAGATTTGTTCTAATTATTCCTAGGGTACACAAACTAGAAGCAGGAGGGGAAAAAAGGCAATTATGTACTTGGAAAAACTACTTAGTCAGTGGAGTTATCGTTAGATGTGTGGAGTCTGTTGCCACTAAAGGGCATTAAGAAAAACTGGAGAATCACTTATCAGAAATATTTGTGGAGGGGATTTTAATGCCAGGTCTGGACTGGAATAGGAGACCTTTGAGGCAGGCCCCTTCTCAGTTTTGTTCTCTGATTCACAATACCAAAGGACATTGATACTTGGAATGGATAAGAGGAATGTTTGTCCTTTGGAGGACTCTAATGTCAATGTGCATTATTATCATTTTTGGAAGCTCCAGGACTAGGCAGCTGGGTGGTACAATAGATAAGAGTGTTGGATCTGGAATCAAGAAGACAGGAGTTCAAATTCTGCCTTAGACATTTACTAGCTCGGTTACTCCCAGTAAGTAAGCCAGCCTCTATCTGCCTCAATTTCCTTATCTGTAAAATGAGGTTAACAAGGATTCCTACCTCTGAGAGTTGTTATAAGAATAAGAATGAGATAATATTTGTAAAACACTTTTCAGACCTAGAAGAGTTCTATAAACTGTTATTATTATTCATGTGTAGGTTTTGTCAAAAGACAAAGGACAAACCCCAACTGCCCACCTACATACCTCTATTCAGACTCCTGCCCAGTGATAATAGAGAATAATAATGGGTAATGCCCAGTGGCATTCATCTCTTTATTATACTTGAGGAAAAAGTTCTTTTAAATTTAGAATATTTTTCCATGCTTACATGATTCATGTTCTTTTCCTCCTCTCTTCCCTACCCCCTCCCAGAGCTGACAAGCAGTTCCCCTGGGTTACACATATGTCATTGTTCAAGACCCATTTCCATATTCAAGACCCAATTCCATGTTCAATACCCAGTTCATATTTTCAGTAGAGTGATGTTTTGACATCAAAACCCCAATCAAATCCCTATCGCACTGCGGGATTGGTCATATGTTTTTCTTCTGTATTTCTACTCCCCGATGCTTCCTCTGGGTGTGGATAGCATCTTTCTCATAAGTCCCTCAGAATTGTCCTAGATCATTGCATTGCTGCTAGTGGAGAAGTCCATTACATTCAATTGTATCACAGTGTATCAGTCTCTGTGTACAATGTTCTCCTAGTTCTGCTCCTCTCACTCTGCATCACTTCCTGGAGGTCTTTCCAGTTCACATGGAATTCTTCCACTTTATTATTCCTTTTAGCACAATAGTATTCTATCACCAACATATACCACACTTTGTTCAGCCATTCCCCAATCAAGAGACACCCTCTCATTTAGAGGAAAAAGTTTTAAAAGTCAAGATGTGTCTTATAATGGGGAACCAGAAAACAGGAGCGGCCAATCACAAGTAAGTCCTGACTGAGTAGTAGCAAATCACTTCAACTTTGCCAGAGAAAGCTGTTGTTCCTCCTTCCTTTTCAAAAAGGACTGATGACATCCCAGGGTGATGTCTTGACTAGGGAGTGAATTGGATTTAAGGGAACCAGAGTTGCACAAAGCCATCATCCTTGCTAGGATGCTATGCAAAGAATACCCGACCTTGCTTCATTAATTATCTCAGTGTGGAGCATTCTATATCAAAATTAGTGTTATAGACAATGTGGGTTTGCCATATTCTGCATGGATTAGATCTTATGCAAATGTTTGGGTTTTTATTCACTCATTTGTATATATTTCCATTATATGTTTATTATTTTTACATTTACTTATACATTTATTGTCATGAATGTGTATGTAACAGTTAGTTGGGAAAGTTACATGATAATCAGTGTCCTAAATACAGGATTCTTCTCACCAGTTCAAACTAGAATTTTGTGTGGCCCAGTGGAGGGTTTTCCCTAAGCTGTTAGTCTTGAGGAAGAGTTCAGTCCAGTAGATATTGAACTTGGCTTTGATGTTATTCTGAGATTTCCTAAAAGTTCCTAAGAATTAGAGCTACCCTAGAATAGAATGGGATACTCCAATAGGTTAATGGGTTCTTCCTTACTCGAGGTGTACAAGCAAAGGCTAAATGATCACTTGTCAGAAATGTTGTTCAGAGGATAATGTTTCATATGTAAGCCAGACCAGAAAGCTTCTTATATTCTTGAAAATAATAGCATTGTTTGTAGACTTAGAGCTAGAAGGAATCATCCAGTCCAACCCCTTCATTTTGTTTGAAAAAGCTGAGGGATATAAAGTGACTTATTTGAGATTATACAAGCAGCAAGTGGCAGGGCTCAGCTTCAATCTTAGACACTCTGAATCAATCAAGTGTCCTTTGGAGAGTGCCACACCATCTCCCTAGGAAGAGAAGGACTGGATGGGTTGTGATCTTTAATGACTGAGGTAGTAATTGCTTAAAGGGTATTGTACTATGAAGGAAAGCAGGATGGATAAACATAAACTCAACACACATGGAGAAATAAGACTCAAATTCAATTCCTGTACTAACCCTAACTGGCTTCCTTGACCTCAGGCAAGGCCTTTAGACTCTCCTAACATTCCTAATCCACGAAAATGAGAATGATAAATTTATTCCCTTCTTATAGGCTTATCAGGAAAATGCTTTGCAACGTTTAAAGAGCTACAAAAATCTGAGTATATATAATACCTTGGTAGCTAGCTGGATAGTGGATAGACTGTGAAGTCTGGTGTCAGGAAGACTCATCTTTTTTAGTTCAAATCTGACCTCAGACACTTACTTAAATGTGTGACTCTGGATATGGCAAAAATTGGAAAACGAGGGGATGCCCATCAATTGGGGAATGGCTGAACAAATTGTGGTATATGTTGGAGATGGAATACTATTGTGCTCAAAGGAATAATAAAATGGAGGGATTCCATGGAGACTGGAACAACCTCCAGGAAGTGATGCAGAGTGAGAGGAGCAGAACCAGGAAAACATTGTATACAGAGACAGATACATTGCAGGATGATCAAATGTAATAGATTTTGCTACTAAAAGCAATACAATAATCCAGGACAATTCTGAGGGACTTATGAGAAAGAATGTTATCTACATTAAGAGAAAGAACTATGGAAGCAGAAATCCAGAAGAAAACATATGATCTATCCTTTGTTTATACGGGTATGTGATTTGGGGGTTTGGTTTTAAAAGATGATTCTATTACAAAAATGAGTAATACGGAAATAGGATTGGAGTGATAATATATGTATAACCCAGTGAAATTGCTTGTCAACTCTGGGAGGGTGGGGGAAATGGAGGGAGACAACAGGAATCATGAAATCATGGGGAAAATTTTAAAAATGAAAAAAAAATTTAAATGTGTGACCTTGGACAAGTCACTTAACCCTACTTGCCTCAGTTACTTATCTATAAAATAAGCTGGAGAAGGAAATGGTAAATCATTACAGGATCTTTGTAAAAAAAAAAAACCCAACCCAAATGGGGTCATGAAGAGTCAGACACAACTGAAAATGATAAAATAACAACCTCTAATTCTAATTTCAATGCTTTTTTTCCTGCTGCACCAGAAAACTTAGACAGATGTTCAAAATGAATATGTAGCAATTTAAGAAACATTTTAGCTTGAACTGGAGATATTCAATCCTTGGGTTAGTTTAGATGACTAAGACCTGCCCTCCTCATATCTTCTAATTTAGAAATTGAAAAGTAAAATAAGAGGGGAAGAAAGAATAGGACAATTGATGATCATTCAGAAACAGGACTCCAACATTGGCCAAGGGTGTCTTTGATCTGACTGGAGTTCTCTTCATCCAAGAGAAGTCTGACTTAACATAGCTGGATAAGAGCCCAGCCTCTCTGAGTGGTTATTTCCCACAATGCACCCAGGCTTTCATGAAACACTGCCCCTGAAAGAATAGCTTAGTTTCAAGTTCTTTCTCCTGTGTGCCAAGAGCTAGTTTTCAAGATTGATGCCAAATTAACCAGATAATTTCCCTCAGAGGTTTTAGAGCAAAATATAAGGTAGCAAAGAGTCAATATGATCTCGGAAAGTGAAGCATTTGAGAATTGTGTAAGATTTAGTCAAAAATATTGCCTCCTTACTAGACAAAAATAGCTTAACAGCAAGACCCAATTAAATCATCTGCAAAATGGGGATAAGAATATCTCCATTATTAACCTTATAAGAGTTTTTATGAACCTGAAAGTGATAAAATGTGAGTTATTATTACAAAATTTCTGTTTTCAGGAATAATTTTTTCCTTCTAGATTCTCTGTCCTTATGCTTCGACTGCAAGAACTGCTCTCCCCAGAAGGGTCTATGATTAACTTTAATTCCTTCTTGGAGGAAGAAAAACCACAAAGGCACCCACTTTTGAACCAATCCATGTACAAAAATGCCACTATACTAAAAGTTTAAAGAGCAAACACTGTTCAAGTCAATTGAACATGTATTTATTGAGGGTCTACTGAATGCCAGGCATTTTGTGGGGCATAGAAAGGCAAAAGGAGAAAATAATAATAGAGTTCAAATTCTGCATCTTACACTTAATAGCTAAGTTATTTTGCAAAAATCACTTAACTTCTCTTTAGTTTATTCAATTTTGAAATGAAAGGGATGGATTTGATGACTTCTAAGGTCCTTTATAAAATAGATAGATACTTATTTGATTAATTTCCTTTATAATCATATATATATATATATATATTATGCATTTAAAATATTATTCTGAGAAGGGGTCCAAAGGCTTCATCAGACTGACTGCCAGAGGGGCCAGGATAAAAAAAAGTTAAGAACTCTGGAACTTGGAAATGAGGAAATGCTTTGAGATATTTGAACTAATCTTGGAATGGAGATATAATCCCAGAAGATGGAGATGATGGAAGAGGTTATTCTAGGGATAACCTGTATCCCAAATTCTCTGAGAGTCTAGGTTTATTTACATGGAGTTAAATTTTATTAGTTCTCTAAAAAGATCATTTTCACTCTTTGGCACATTATCCCCAACCAAGAGTTTACTCTAGGAATAGTTTCACATATAACTTGCTTTGGGGCATCCACATATGTTAGTAAAGGATTTCAGATTGAAATCTAGACCTTTCATCAGAGGAAAGCAGAAAAGGGAAGAGAGGTGGTAGAGTGGAGGAGGAGCTCAGAATTTGGAGTCAGGAAGACCTGCATTTAAATCCAATCTCAGATACTTACTATCAATTTAATTCTAGGCAGGTTACTTTAACCTTTATCAGCCTCAGTTTCCTTATCCATAAAATGGGAATCATAATAATAATACTGCCCTCTCAGGGTTGTTGTGAAGATCAAATGAGTTAATATTTGTGGTATACTTTATAAACTTTTAATGTTTAAATATATAATATAATAAATATAATATATATTTTTGATGATATATATCACCATTATCATTACCACCAATATCATGTTTCAGTTGGAAGGGAACTTAGAGGACAACTAGTTAAAATCTTTTCATTGGACAATTGAAGAAACTGAGGCAGGACTCCAACCCAAAGCATCTGCTTTTAGTTCATTGCTTCTCCCTATCATATCCTTTTGAATGTTTACCATTCATCATTGTGGTTTCCCATGGAACTCCAGAGACATTGCCCTCCCAGTTTTTGTGATAAGGAAAACAAAAGACACTAGTATTTTAGAGCTGAGGGGGGCATGGCATAGATCTTTTTTTAACCCTTACCATCTATCTTAGAATCAATACTGAGTATTGGTTCCAAGGCATAAGAGTGGTAAGAACTAGCCAATGAGGGTTAAGTGACTTTCCTAGGCTCACATAGCCAGAAAGTTTCTGAGGCTAGATTTGAACCCAGGACCTCCTGTCTCTAGACCTGACCCTTAATCCACTAAGCAACTCAGCTGCCCCCTCAGAATAGATCTTAATAAATGTTATTGATACTTATTTTTGTGATATAGGAAAGAGAAAGGAACTAACCATTACAGAAATCACATAATGCAATCATCCAGGATGAACATCCACTGACTCAGACCTAAAGGCTAAGGACCTACCATGAAGAGATCTGACCCAATCTTGGTGAGGAGTCCATATTTAACACACTGCAATGTCAATCTTCCCAATAATTACAACATAGACAATGTACATGTTCATAGGATGTCAGAACCCTGGCACAAAAGATGTTTTTTATAGAGAGATCAAATACACATAGGAAGTCAGGTTTCAGATTGTTCATAGGACATATTTTAATATGGAATCCTTCCTCTGCAACAATTCATGATGTGAGGCCAGATGTTTTGGAATAGCATCCTATTGCAAAATCCAAGTGATTTGCTACTTCTCCGACTTGCTTCTGACTGGCTGCTCCTAAAAATGATTCCCCTTCCTAAGCTGAGATATATTGATTTGTCTTTTGGTTCCATGATTCTTTGGGTCAGATGTACCTAGGGCAGTGCCCCTGAGGGAAGGGGACTTCGTCTAGCCTCCTCCTTAAGATGAAACCATTCTTATGCTTCCTAGAAGGACAATAATAGACAATGAAATGAGAGATTTCCAGAAACACAGAACTATGATTGTGATGACTGACTCAAATGCTTTGTTATTGATGTTCTCTTATATCCCCTCCATAGCCCTCCATGGTAGGCATTTGCTCAGAGAAACAGCCTCAAAACCACCATAATTTAATGAGATCATAGATTTAGAACTGAGAAAAAAAGTCAGAAACCATCTTGTAGATGAAGGAACTGAGGCCCAGAGAGATCTTGGGATCATAGACTTAGAGCTGGAAGGGATCTTAGAAGTCCAATACTATCACTTTGCTAAAGTATATTTCTCCCAAGGTTACATAGATGCTCCAAGCAATGGAACCAAGGGCTTCCATTTTAGTTTATTTGGTCATTTTGGATATAAGTTAGCTTTACTGATTTTATCTTGAACATGGCAATAACAAAACTACCTTGCTATTTCCAAACATATATCAACTGGTTTTATTTTTTTTTAATTAGGACTTGAGATTTCATTGGTTTAAGGAATTCTCTACCACTGCATATTGGTAGCTGCTTTATAGTTTATCATCTCAGTGAATTGCCTGGAGCAATGACTTGAACTCAGTTCCCAGCTCTGAGTTCCTCCCTCCTCCTTTCCATGTGGAGAAAACTTCAGATCCTTATTTCTCTTTCATCCAGCTAGCTCTGACATTTACTGGCTGATAATGTATAAGTCACTTAGATTTTCTGATCCTCAATTTCCACATCTGTAAAATAGGGATAAGTAATACTTATTTATTAGGTTCTTCAAGAGGAAGAATAGCACAATGGATAGGGTCATATATCTAGAATCCAGGGGACCAGGACTAACAACCTATCCAGATATTTAGTAAATACATAAAACCAGGCAAATTACTTAGCATCTCTGCTTCATTTTCTTCCCCTATAAAATAAATTATCCTTTTTTTTTTTTGAGTGAGGAGAGGGAGAGATTGAACTTCATTATACCAAATAGGTTTCATCAATGTGATTCTCTCCCTCACTGTAGATTGGGATGATAGATGTAGAGTTGAAAAGGACCTCAGGCATCACTTAATATAACCCTCTCATATTAATAAATGAAGAACTTAAGAACTAAGAAGGAAAGTATAGTGACTTGCCTGAAAACACAGTAAAAGGTTGAGCTAAGACTCAAGCCCATATCTTCTAACTACAAACCCATCACTCTTGCTACTCAACCATACTTCTTCCCCACTTGGCTCTCCTTCATAACCTTAGAGAACATAGAGAAGTTAGGTGACTTATCTGTGATCTCAAAATAAGTCAGAGGCAGAACCTGAACCCATCTCTTCTTGACTCCAAGGTTGGCCGTTCATACACTATGCCTTTTTGCCTCAGGATCTCTCAATACACTTTCCATTCATCTTGGAACTGATCCATTCTTTATTCCATCAAACAAGTTGATAAGCATTTTTTAAGCCTCTACTCTTTCCTAAGCATTGTTCTACTAGATGAAAAGTCATATAAAATTTGACAACTCTCTTCTTTGGTAATGATGCATATTGAACAAAACCCTAGACTAGAGACCATCAGTTCATGGGATTTTCAGCTAGAATCATGAATTCCACTTTTAAAATGAGAAACTGAAGCCAAGAGTTGTGAATTGACTTACCCAAGGACAATGCCATATGGATATTCAACAACAGAGGTAAATTATATACTCTAGATACAGGTTTCTGTCCATTATTTTATGTAGGAAACCTATGTCTGAATCCAAGCTCAGGGGATTTGACCTTGGTCAAACCCCATTACCTCTTTTAATTCACTCTTTCTTTCTTTCATATATGAAAGGATGTTGGACTTTCATATATAAAGGGTGCTGTCTAATGTCTCCCTCTTTAAAAAATTTCTATGGTTCTATTTTGTCAGGAAGTACTGGGCATGCTTGATTCCAGGTGATCTAAGATGCACCAGCTACATGGTTAACGAATCCCAGGAAAAGTCATCTTAAGGACAATGGAAAGTTCTTTGAATTTTAATGAAGAAAAATATAGCACATTTCTACAGGGCTTTGCGATTCCCAAAGTTCTTTGCTCATAGCTGCCTAGGAAGGTTGGGGACGGGTTACAGCATTACTATCTCCATTTTACGGGTGATAATACTCAAGGTCACATAAAGTTATCCTTTCCCAAGGATGCAGAGAATGGAATTGAAAGAGAAATAAGCAATGAATTCTGAATACCTTGCATTTATATTGCTAGTTTGAGCTTATGAAGGTGACCGTCCTATGGTGCATTCATTTACAAAGGGTTTTAGTAGTCATCATATTTGTCTCTCTTGACCTGTGAGATAGTTGCAATTATGCAAGTATGTGATTATGATCTCTATTTAATAGATGGAGAAACTGCAGTCATGGTCACACAGTTAATAAGTATCTTAGTCAATCTCTTACTCAATAAATTCCAATGAGTCACTATTACTTTTAGTAGCCTGTTTAAATTCCATTGCTTAGCTTCCAATATTTTTCACAATCTGCCCCCAGTCTTCACTCCTAAATCTTAGTTTCCTTCAAAGCTCAGAGCAAATATCAGTTTCTACATGAGGCTTTTCCTGATCTCCTTTTCTACTGATTCTACTCATACAAATTACTTTGTATTAATTTTATATATTTTTAAGGAGTTTTGTTTTTCTTTAGATGGGAGCATGGCATAATGAATAGAGAGTTTGATTTGGAGCCAGGAAGATATAGGTTCAAATCCTACCTCTACTCTATATTGATTGTGTAATCTTGGGGAAATTACTTAACCTCTCTGGGCTATATACACCTTTTTAAAATTATAAATTGCAGAATCTGTGCCAACCTGCTTCAATAGGAGTAGGTCCCCAAACCAATAAGATCACAGGTCTGATCGCCATCTCTCAATTTATGTACACACTGTTTTATTCCTCCTGGTGGAATAGAAGCTCCTAAAGGACAGGGATTGTCTCATTTTAATAATTTTATTCCCAGTGCTTCACATATAGTGGACAATTAACAAATAGATTCTTATTTAATTGAATAAGGTAGTATTTGAACCCATGTCATCTAACTCCTAGTCTAACTCTCACTCTCTTATGCCAAAGTCTTTTTTTTCCAGAACAGTGTTACAAGTCAGAAAGTTTAAGCGGCAGCTGGGACTGATTGGATCATAGGTCTTCAAATTTGAAAGGGACCTCAGAAGCCATTTAGTCCAATATCCAAAAAATTTTTTTTTCAAAACCCTTACCGTCTACGTCTTGGAGCCAATACCATGAATTGGCTCCAAGGCAGAAGAGTGGTAAGGGTAGGCAATGGGGGTCAAGTGACTTGCCCAGGGTCACACAGCTGGGAAGTGTCTGAGGCCAGATTTTAACCTAGGACCTCCCGTCTCTAGGCCTGGCTCTCAATCCACTGAGCTACCCAGCTGCCCCCTCAATATCCAAAATTTTACAGATGATAAAACTGAGAATCAAAGGAGTGAATGACAGAGGTCATTTTAGGTTACACAAGTAATCAGAAATAAGATAGTAATAAGTAGAATAAGTGGAGAATTTCAATCCTGTTCTTTAACTTCAAGAACCATGTTTTTCCCCATTGCATCATGGTTTCTCCATAGCTTCTGACAGCTTGATAAAGGACACAAATCAGTTGTTGTCCAGTCATATCTGACTCTTCATGACCTCATTTGAAGTTTTCTTGACAGAGAAATGAATAGTCTTCTGTTTTGTTCTACAGCTCATTTTACAGATGAGGAAACTGAGGCAAATAGGGTTACATGACATGCCCAGGGTCACACAGTTAGCAAGTATATGAGGCTCAATTTGAACTCAGGAAAATGAGTCTTCCTGACCCCAGGGTTATTGCTATATCCACTGCATTACCTAACTGTCCACAGAAATCAGTAAGCAAGGGGAAAGGGCATCCAGTATCTACCAAGAATCCTATTGGGTCCATCTAGACTTCTTCTACATTGGGTCAGAAGTGCCATAATACCACTTAAATAGACAAAACTTTTTTTTAAGCCAAAAAGCATGGGAACTCTTAATGTCAGTTGGAATGTCAGTCATGGCTTAGAGGCCATGTCATCATTTGACAGATGAGGAAACTGAGGCAAAGAGAAGTGACTTTCCCTAAGCACACAGATAGTGAACAAAAGAGCTGGAATTTCACTCTAGAGTCAATGATCTGTCCCATGTGCCACTTGGAATAAGCTGCTAAGAATCTCTATATCTCTGCTTCCTTGTTTATCAAATGGGGATAACACTTTCTGCTTCATAAGGCGTTTGGGAAGAGAGTCCTTGGTAAGCTTTATATGGGAACTTTGAAAATGAACCTTAGATCTAGAATGATTAGGAACCTTAGAGGCCATCTGGCTGAATCTTCTCATTTTACAGATGAGGAAACTGAGGCCAAAGGAGGGGAAGTGACATAGCCAAGGTCACACACACAAAAAGAAAGTGGCAGTGCCAGAGAAAGAAGCCACATTCCCTCCTCCTAGCCCTACTCCAGGCTCAAGGCATTCTTTCCAACAAGACCATTCTTGCCTCCAATAGCTCCTTATCTTCCTTCTTGCTTATCTTCCTTCTTGCCCATCTGGGCTGGACAACCATTAGTAACCAAGGAATGTTCACTCTGAACTAGTATGCATATCCTAAAGAAATCCTAGGAAAAGGTCTTTAAAACCAATAAAGGGTATTCTTATAGATGGCTAGAAGAAAACAATGGGCTAGAAATGGATATAATTGTCCCCAAATATTTAAGGCTTTTTGCATCTAACTGCCTTTCATTGGGAGACATATCAGATTATACAGAGCCGCCTCTTTATTCATTTTTTAAAAAGGGATGGCAGCCTCGGTTCAATAGTGTTAGGGAGACAATCCTTTAAGCTGTGTCAAAATGCCAGTTATGCTCAGATGCCACCCAGATCTGAATAATTCACAGAGAGATAAAACACAGGCAGAAAGAAAGACTCATCTTTTGACTAGTGCTGCTTTTGACACAGTCCTGAGTTCCCCACCGCCCCCAGAGCCACCCCCTTTCTCCTGACGCCTCTCCATCTCTCTATCAGTGGGGACAAGTGCCAATCAAACCTTCTGTTCTCCAGGCTGGGGGTGGAGGAGCAGTGAGGGGAGTCTTGGGGAGGGAGGGGGAAAGAGACACGAAGCATCCCCTAACAATCCCTGAAGGAAAGAAGAGTTACTATCAGTGTGTGGTCTGGGCTGGGGGTGGGGGGACAAGTGTTTTCCTTTTTTGCTCCTAATCTCTGACCTACTGTTTACTTCTTTTTTATACTTTAATCTCTCTGCTGCTCCAGAGGATTCCAGACAAATTGTGGGTCAGCAATGGATTAAACGGCTTTGTCCCCCAACGATTGCTACATTAGCTCAGACTTTAACATCTTCAGCAACAGCTGAATGTCAAATGGGCCACACCAAGCCTGTCTCCTTTAGTCCAAGGCCATGGGAGGAGTTCGGATAAAGCAAAGAAAATCAGCTGCTTGCATCTCATTCCGGAGCTGTCCAGACAGTTAGGTTATTTTCAAATGCTTCTTCAACTGGAGAAGGATTTCCTCCACATTTCCCAATGCTTGATTTCACTCATTCCATTCATTCATCTATCTACTGATCTATTTGTTCATTCATTCCCCTGTTTATTTGCTTGTTTGTTCATTTGTTTATTTATTTAGTGTCGCCTTCCCAACCCCAGGCCATTTTGGAAATCTTGTGAATTAATTAAGGGGCAGCATTTTGTAGAGCATCAAAACCTGAGTTCTTTTCCTGCTCCAGGGACTTATTTGTTATGTGACACTGAGAAATGAAGAACGGAGGCCAATCAGGTGACTATTGGAATGGTTTGGGCAGGAGGGAATGAAGGCATGAGCTAGTTTGGAGGCTATGTGAGGAGAGAGAAGAGGACAGATGTGGGAAGTCAGGACCTTAGACCAGGCTGGACCCATCAGCCAGATGAGTCTGGAAGAAGCAGAGGACTTGGTCATCTGAAATCTAGGACAGGTAGCAATGGCCAAGAATGCAGACTTCCCTTGGGCAAATTAGGAATTAATTGGGAAAATTTAGAATTTTAGGAATTAGGAAGCCCAGGCAGAGAGGACACACAGACAATAATTACAGCATGATGAACCGGAGTCTCATAAGGGCAAGCAGACCATGTGAACTACATACTGGAGATGAAGAGTGCATGGGCAGGAGAATCAGCAGCTATTGCAAGGCTGATCTTTAGATATGAGATAGTAAGAAACTGCCTATTCTACCTAGAACCTTGCATATTTGTCACATCAGACGGGATTTCCTATTCCTCATTTGAACTGCTGGATTTCATCATCCAAGTATCTGAGGATCATACTTAATTTTCCACATTTTAAAAAGAAAGATGTTTACAGAAACTTGGGCAGCTAGAATGTCTAACTTAGAATCAGTAAGATCTGGGCTTGAATTCTGACTCAGATATTTTCTAGATGAATAAATTTGGGCAAGTCACTTCACCTCTGTTTGCCTCAGTTTGCTTCTCTTTAAAGGGTGATAATAATAGTACCTACCTTACAATGTCATAGTAACAGTTAAGCAAGAGGATATATATATATATATATATATGTATGTATATAAAGTACTTTGTAGATATTAAAGTGCTATATCAATGCCACCATCCATTAGTCACTATTATTATTATTTAATATTGAATGATATGAAGGTAAGAAGGATGGCTTATACCTAGCATGACAGACTCAAGATCCCACATTCTCTTATAAATCTACAACAGTGGGCCAAATGGAACAAAATAAATATAATAGAGATGAACACAAAGTACCATATTTAGGTTCAAAAAACAATTTGCCAAATGGAGGAGAGGGTAGGTATTGTAGTTAATGGCAAGCTCAATTTGAGTCAACAATGTAATAATGTGTCTTCTCTCTCCTCCCCTCCCCAAAAATTTCTAATTTAAAGACCCAACAAAAACTTAGTGCTGGTAAGTTTTACTTGCCCTGACTTTGGGTAAGTCTATATTATTGGAAGTCTATCAAGCAAAATAAGGAATGATCATCCTACTTTGCTCTGTGCTATTCAGAATATATCTCGAATTTTATATACAGTTCCAGATATCAAATTTAGAGTTCACCTAGAGAAAAACAAATAAGATAGAGAGAAAAGTAAAAACAGATATCATAAGAGAAAGAGCATTATCCACATTCAGAGGAAGAACTGTGGGAGTAGAAATACAGAAGAAAAACAACTGTTTGATCACATGGGTCGATGGGGATATGACTGGGGATGTAGAATCTAAACAAGCACCCTAGTGCAAATATCAATAATATGGAAATAGGTCTTGATCAATGATACATGTAAAACCCAGTGGAATTGCTCATTGGCTATTGGGGAGGGAAAGAGCATGAATCATGTGACCATGGAAAAATATTCTAAATTAATTAATTAAATAAAATTTTCCAAATTAAAAAAAAAGATATCAAGAGAAGCTTAAACTGTGCTAAGATATTTAGGGAATAGATTTATCCTCTGTTACCGCAGCAAGGTAGAATCCAACTGGAAAGCTTTTGAATACGTACCTGGAAATTGACTCTGATCTAAGGACTAGCCAAAATATGTTTGGAAGGGCTCATCGTCAGAAGGTTAACCACCTGGTAAGGATTTTTTTTTCCAGCAATAGCAACTCTTGAAAGTTATCTCTGAAGCATGAAGCAAGTTACAATTTATATTTGTGAGGTTGTGTCCATGTTGATGAAGTCCCAGATTCCTAAAGCAAGTTTGAAGCAAGCAACCTATACCATGTAATTGGGAAGATCTGAGATCAATTTTGGCCTCAGATGCTACTGTATGCCCTTGTGGGCAAGATGCCTAACCTGTGCCTGTCTCAGTTCTTCATCTATAAAATGGGAATAATAATAAATCTATTTCCCAGCTGTTGTTCTGAGAGTCTTATGACATAATATTTGTAAAAGTGCATTGTAGACCTTATGGTGCTATATAAATGCTGACCATTATTCCCCAGGCACACATCCTATTGTCTCTGACATCGCTGATTCATTTATCACTAATTAGTCATGAGAATATGATATGAAGTGAAATGATGTTAGAGGATACAATTGCATATACAGAATTTACTTTGTTCATAAGAGTTTAGAGCTGAAGGGAACCTATGAACAAGACAAGAATAGGAAACCAAGTTCCATCCTACAGGTTCTATGGATAGATGTGTAATATGCCACAGCAGCCTTCTCACCCTAGAAGTTTACTCTGCCCCTTTCATTCCCTTTCTTTCATTGGTCAATTCCACCCAGGTACACAGTGATTTTCATTTATATAGAAAACTCCCAAATGAGAAAATTTTCTCTCTATGAAGGTCAACACATTCCTGTCAACATGTAGTCTTAGAGAGTTAATTGGATCAAAAAAAAAGGCTAAGTGACTTGAACAGAGTCACAAAGGTAGAGTGAACATGACATAAAATTTGATAATTTTCCTGGCTTCAAGTTTGGATCCCTATCCACTATGCAACATTGCTTATCACATTAATTTATAGTGATGGTAATGGCTCATGTTTATATATTCTGACAATCTTTTTTCTCACTTATTTTTCACAATAACCCTGTGAGGGAAGTACTGATTTCATTTCCCCATTACAGATATAAAACCCAAGAATCATAGAGATTTGGGGACTTGCCTAGAGTCATACAGTTAGTAGTTGTCTAGGGTAGGAGTCTGTCAAGAAAACCCCAAGTGGAGTCACAAAGAGTCAGAAATAACTGAAAAAATTAAGAAACTACACAACAAAAACTTACCGCCTGTAAGTTTTACTTGCCCTGACTTTGGGCAAATCATTTAACCCTGTTTGCCTCAGTTTTGTTATCTGTAAAATGAGCTTAAAAAGGAAATGACAAACCACCCCAGTATCTTGGCCAAGGAAACCCAAAATGGTATCATGAAGAGTTAGACAATTGAAATTTCTAAACAACAACAAGGATAGGATTTGAACCCAAGATTTAACTCCAAGTCTAATACTATTCACTATGCTATAATGTCTCTTTGTAAAATTAAAGGACTAAAAAGGACCTTTGAGACCATTTTGAGAATTACCTGCCAGCTTGTATCTCATAAACTAGTTGTAGCACAAAATGCATCTCTCATAAAGACAGCTGACATTTCCCCTCTAATTGTTATGCAATCAAGATCCAGATGTTCCAATTTTGTTGTCCCAAAGCATCAGTAAACTCAGCAGCTCAGTTCAGACTCAGTAGAAAACATCGTGATAAATTGGGTCTTATTTCTTGTTAACTGGACTTGACTAAGCAGTTTTTTAGCAATGAACAAATCTTAATTGGCTAATGGTAAATAAATGCCAGCTAAATTGTAAGGACCAAGGAAGCTTCTCTCTGTTAATAGAGATTAGCATCATGCACCATGGTCTACTGAAGTGTTTTGGCACCTGAAAATCTGGATCCTATTCCACGTTCATGACTAGATAATGGTGATATTAAGAAAAAATGATAATGATATAAATGAGTGTACAGATTTAGTGCAATGATATTCAAACTACCAAGATGCTACTTTATAGGATCAGAACAAATGGCAACATTTTTTCAGAGAAATAAAAGATTAATTTTAAGAGAAATGATTTTCAAAGGAATTAAACTATTCTTTTCATTATTAACTCATAAAGGTATAATTATCAAAACAATTTGATAATGTGACAATTTGATGATATAGAAAAGTGAAATTGACCACATAACCTAGAATTAGAAGCAACTGGCTCTTTACAAGGATCACTTAGAGAAGAATGTACTAATCCACAAGGACTAACTATTAGAAACATTGGAAAGTATTGTAACACATGCAAATGGATAAGTTATCTTAACATATTTTATAAAGTAAAAAAGAGAAAGAGAGGAGAAAGCTTATCTTAATTCCTCAAGCAATCTACCTCTGGATAGCTATAGTTGTTAGGATGTTGGGGGTTTTCCCCAACATTGAGCCTAAATTTGCTTCTTTGAAATTCCCAACCATTGTTTCTTCTTCTGGGACCTAACAGAACACTTTTAATTCTCCCTTCCAAATGATATATGGCTTCAAATATTTGAAAACAGCTATCACATCTCTTCTGAGTCTTCTCTTTTTCAAGACAAACATCTCCAATCCTTTGAAAGATCCTTTCTTGGCACAGATTTAAGGATATTCAACATCCTAGTGGAATTCCTTTAGACCCTCTTTAGTTTATCAATCTCCTTCTTAAACTTTGGCACTGAGAACTGAACACAATACTTAATGTTGCCTGACAAGAATAGATTATAGAAAACCCTGACCTCCTTAGTCCTGGAAGCTCTGCTTTTCACTTCAGACTTAGGGGGTATTACTTTTTTTTGTCTATCACATATTGAGTTTGTGATCCACTAAACTCTCTCAGATTGTTTTCAGAAAAATTAGTACCTAACAATGCCCCTCTCCATTCTCTACTTAGGAAAGTGATTTCAAATCTCAAGTGTAAGACTTTACATTTATCAATACTGAATTTCATCTGATTAAATTTATTCAGTTACTCTATCCTGTTGTTATCTTTTGGGGTCATGACTTTGTCATCCAATGTTGGTTCTCACTCTCAATTTCCTGATGTCTGTAGACTTGATGACCAATCCAGCTATGTATTTATTCAAGTTATTTATGAAAATGTTAAACAGCACGGGACCAAAAAGATACCTAGAATGGCCAATGGTACCCTCCTGCCATATTGACATGAAACAATTAATCAGTCAATAAACATTTAATAAGTGCCTATTTTGTACTAGGTATTGTGCTACTTCTCTTTCAATCCAGCCATTAAGCCACTTCTAACCCCATCTAATTCTGTTGTCATCTAGTCCACATCTCTCCATCTTCCACAAGAACAGGATGACATGATCTACTAAATATTTGACTAAAAATCAAGCTAAATTGTGTCTACAGCATTTCCCTCATTTACTATTTTAGTAACCCTATGAAAAAAGCAACACGTTTAGATTGATATGGATTGCTCTTGATGAAACCTTGCAAATTTAAAAAAAATACTATTCCCCTTTTGGTACATATATTAACTATTTCTTTAAATTATCCATTCTAGACTCCTATGGCAAAGGGCAAAAAAAGACAATTTTGATAATATAAAATTAAAAACTTTGGCATGGACAAAATCAGTGCAGTTAGAATAAAAAGTAAAGAAATAGATTGCAGAGGGCAGCCAGGTAGTACACAATTCAATTTGCCCATTTTCTCATCTGTAAAATGAGCTGAAGAAGGAAACAGCAAACAACTATAGCATTTTTGCCAAGTTTTCTAAGTATACCAATATATGGGGTCATGAAGACTTAGACATGATTGAAACAACTGAACAACAACAAAATAGATTAGGGAGTATCTTCTAGAATCTCTGATTAAAAGTCTGACATGTAAAATCTATTGGGAATTTCACAAAAATCTTTTTTAACAATCTGTTCTTTAATTGTTCATGCATAATTTTACAATGAAGAAATATAAAGTCTTAGTTACCACATGAAAAATATTCTAAATCACTAATATGAAAAAAAAATTTTAACAATTCTTCACATCCACTATATTGCCAAAGGTGACAAAAGATGGAAATAATCAATATTGAATAGGCTTTAGAGATCGATTCATTTAACTGTTCTGAAAAACAATTAGTAATTATGTGAAAATGTTATTCAATCAATCATGTCATTTATTAATCCAAATATTTGTAATTGAAGGAGGTCTATGAAAAGAAAATGTAATATATTACAAAACACACAGAGCAGCAACATACATACTATAAAAAATCCGGAAACTACTCATGTCTCCAATGATTAGGGAATGGTTAACTATATGGTAGTATATGAAAATAATGGAAATTTATTTCTCCATTAGAAACAATAACTATATGGAATTCAGAAAAGAAAGCTCCAAGAGATTCAGAGGAATTAATGCAGAGCTAAGAAACCAGAAACAAAAGAACAATATGCATAATTACTAAGATTACATAACTGAAGACCACCAAATTAAAATCCAATGGGACAGTGAGTGTGGATTTCTAATGTCTGAGGTTAAAATATGAAATCTGATTTTCTATCAGCAAATGGTAAACCATAAAAAGGTGCATCGCTGGAAAAGGGAGGGGTATTTTAATCAAAAATAACATCTTAGTTTTATTATGAAAATAATTTTTACTTCAAAGATCTACTTAAAGGGCTTTGGGGGGGGGACCCAGAGATCTTTGAACTTCACTTTAATTACCACTGCCCTAAAACATCCCAAATCCTGGAAGAAAATGTCTCCAAGAGAACCCAAACTCATCTCCACGCCACAATGAGATATTATCAGATGGTTCCATATATTTAGGGGCAGGCAGTGCTGTGTAGAAAGCAGAATTCCAGCTTTGAGATCAAAGAACATGAGCATTCCAGCTCTGTTCACTCATTTGTAAAATTAAAGTGTTGGTTCCCTAAGATCCCTTCTACTTTTAACATTTGGATCCTATACATTCTATACAGAAAAAAAGGAAAAGCTTTTATATCAGTTAGTTTATACTTGGGAAGCGTTCCCTCATACGAATGCTTCAAAAAGATTTCTTCAAAACATGCTAATACTGCCCTACAGGACAGTCATAGGATCATAGATTTAGCTCTGAAAGGAGCATTAGTGGTCCTTGAGTCCAATTCTTTTGTTTTACAAATGAGGGAAACTGAGGCTTAAGAAAGGGAGAAATTACTTATCCAAGATAATGAGTAGCCAAGCTAAATTTGAATAGTTATCTTCTGATTCTAGAACTACCACTTCTCTGGCCTTCACTGTTTAGCCAATAAACTCATTTTCATCTGAATCTAATTAATTCTCTTCTTTACCACAAGTGTACATCTCACGTGAATATTAATAATAGAAAAACCCAGATATGATTATAATTTTTGAGACAGGAAGCCTATTGGAATTTGCTAAAGAGATGTTTCCAGAAGATCCTATTATAGATAAAGCCTTTTATAAAAATTCTGAATCTAAAAATTAAATATAGATAATATTTAATACATTCAAATGAATGCTGTGCCCTTTGGGGCTTTATTCTGAAAAAAACAGCAACTTTCTGAGATAATATCTAGCCTTGAAAATACCTTAAGTTTTGATATTGGATGGTAAACACAGGAACAACTAAAGTATGACAAATGAGAAACAGAGGTAGTGTTGTATAATGGATAACTGAATTGGCTTCATCACTAGGAAAATGAGGTTCAAATTCTACCTCTAACTCATACTGGCAGTATGAAACTTATGGACGTAACCTTTCACTGTTGTAGGTAATTTCCTACAATCACCAATTGCAAAATAATTGTGGATCATCAAAAGTCTAGATTTTTAAGAGTAATTGATCCAGTACTTTTTCCTGAATAATTCCATAATGTTGTGATTCTGTTCAGGTGAGGAAATGAGAAATTTCCTGGCCAGGTCCTCCCAGGCCAGTGAATTCTCTCAGGTCTTTCTGAAACCACTTAAGAATGATGGAGCCAAGGATTTATCCCAGGGATGCAGGGCTGGTTCAATATTAGGAAAACCATCCACATAATTGACCACATCAACAAGCAAACCAACAAGAACCACATGATTATCTCAATAGACGCAGAAAAAGCCTTTGATAAAATACAACACCCATTCCTATTAAAAACACCAGAAAGCATAGGAATAGAAGGGTCGTTCCTAAAAATAATAAACAGTATATATCTAAAACCATCAGCTAATATCATCTGCAATGGGGATAAACTAGATGCATTCCCAATAAGATCAGGAGTGAAACAAGGATGCCCATTATCACCTCTACTATTTGACATTGTACTAGAAACACTAGCAGTAGCAATTAGAGAAGAAAAAGAAATTGAAGGCATCAAAATAGGCAAGGAGGAGACCAAGTTATCACTCTTTGCAGATGACATGATGGTCTACTTAAAGAATCCTAGAGATTCAACCAAAAAGCTAATTGAAATAATCAACAACTTTAGCAAAGTTGCAGGATACAAAATAAACCCACATAAGTCATCAGCATTTCTATATATCTCCAACACAGTTCAGCAGCAAGAACTAGAAAGAGAAATCCCATTCAAAATCACCTTAGACAAAACAAAATACCTAGGAATCTACCTCCCGAGACAAACACAGGAACTATATGAACACAACTACAAAACACTCTCCACACAACTAAAACTAGACTTGAGCAATTGGAAAAACATTAACTGCTCATGGATAGGACGAGCCAATATAATAAAAATGACCATCCTACCCAAACTTATTTATCTATTTAGTGCCATACCCATTGAACTACCAAAATACTTCTTCACTGATTTAGAAAAAACCATAACAAAATTCATCTGGAATAACAAAAGATCAAGGATATCCAGGGAAATAATGAAAAAAAAAAAAACACATATGATGGGGGCCTTGCAGTCCCTGACCTTAAACTATATTACAAAGCAGCAGTCATCAAAACAATTTGGTACTGGCTAAGAGACAGAAAGGAAGATCAGTGGAATAGACTGGGGGAAAGTGACCTCAGCAAGGCAGTATACGATAAACCCAAAGATCCCAGCTTTTGGGACAAAAATCCACTATTCGATAAAAACTGCTGGGAAAACTGGAAGACAGTGTGGGAGAGACTAGGTTTGGATCAACACCTCACACCCTACACCAAGATAAATTCAAAATTGGTGAATGACTTAAACATAAAGAAGGAAACCATAAGTAAATTGGGTAAACACAGTATACATGTCAGACCTTTGGGAGGGGAAAGACTTTAAAACCAAGCAAGACATAGAAAGAATCACAAAATGTAAAATAAATAATTTTGACTACATCAAACTAAAAAGCTTTTGTACAAACAAAACCAATGTAACTAAAATCAGAAGGAAAACAACAAATTGGGAAAAAATCTTCATAGAAACCTCTGACAAAGGTTTAATTACTCAAATTTACAAAGAGCTAAATCAATTATACAAAAAATCAAGCCATTCTCCAATTGATAAATGGGCAAGGGACATGGATAGGCAGTTCTCAGATAAAGAAATCAAAACTATTAACAAGCACATGAAGAAGTGTTCTAAATCTCTTATAATCAGAGAGATGCAAATCAAAACAACCCTGAGATATCACCTCACACCTAGCAGATTGGCTAACATGATAGCAAAGGAAAGTAATGAATGCTGGAGGGGATGTGGCAAAGTTAGGACATTAATTCATTGCTGGTGGAGTTGTGAACTGATCCAACCATTCTGGAGGGCAATTTGGAACTATGCCCAAAGGGTGCTAAAAGAATATCTACCCTTTGACCCAGCCATAGCACTGCTGGGTCTGTACCCCAAAGAGATAATGGACAAAAAGACTTGTACAAGAATATTCATAGCTGCGCTCTTTGTGGTGGCCAAAAATTGGAAAACGAGGGGATGCCCATCAATTGGGGAATGGCTGAACAAATTGTGGTATCTGTTGGTGATGGAATACTATTGTGCAAAAAGGAATAATAAAGTAGAGGAATTCCATGGAGACTGGAACAACCTCCAGGAAGTGATGCAGAGTGAGAGGAGCAGAACCAGGAGAACATTGTACACAGAGACTAATACACTGTGGTATAATCAAATGTAATGGACTTCTCCATTAGGGGCGGTGTAATGTCCCTGAACAATTTGCAGGGATCTAGGAGAAAAAAACACTATTCATAAGCAAAGGATAAACTATGGGAGTGGAAACACCGAGGAAAAGCAACTGCCTGACTACAGCGGTTGAGGGGACATGACAGAGGAGAGACTCTAAATGAACACTCTAATGAAAATACTAACAACATGGCAATGGGTTCGAATCAAGACATATGTGATACCCAGTGGAATCACACGTTGGCTACTGGGGGGGGGGGAGGAAAAGAAAATGATCTTTGTCTTTAATGAATAATGCTTGGAAACGATCAAATAAAATATTATAAAATTAAAAAAAAAGAATGATGGAGCCAGAATATTTCAAGTATGCAAATAGCATAAAAAGATCGATGCAGTTCCAAAGGTGGCCATCTTAAGCCTGGGGAATGACTTACTTACCCAGTGAGATCTGGTCTGATATTTTCATCACCTGAGTCCATTTTCCTTAATAGTGGCTGTAATACAGAGCAGCTCTCGGACAGCATTGGCGATTATCTCAGTTCGTTGAACTGAAAACCGGATTATTCTCTCAATTAAAACAGCAGTAGTCAACTACTTCTCAGCAAGAGACACAGGGCAGCAATAGGGTCCTGAATAACCAAGATTTCATTTCTTTCTCAGAATATTTTATACGATTCAGTAATCAGTAAAATTGGTCTATTGACAATGGGTCTCCTCCATCATTAGTGAGAATTCGCAAAGTTCTATGGCCTGAGAAAAACAAAAAGACCTAAATAATTCTGGGAATGAACTTGGTTTCGTGATGTCTGTCTTTCTCTTTCTTACTCTTACTCTTACTCTTTCATTTTAGTTTTTTTTCCTTCTATGCCCTTCCATCACTCTTTTCATTTTTTCTTTCCTTCCCATTTTTCTTTTCTCTTTTTTCTTCCTTCCTCCTTTCCTTATCTTTTCTTTCATTGTTTTTTTCTATTTCTTCCTTTCCTTCTTCTTTTCTCCCTACCTCTCTCCCTCTATTTTCCTCTTTTAATATTTCTTTTCTTCTTCCTTCCTTCCTTTCTCCCTCCCTTTTTCTTCTCTTTTAATATGCATTTCTTTACTTCTTCCTTCCTTTCCCCATCACCTTTCTTCTTACTTTTTCTTTCATTGTTTATTTCTCTATTTCTTCCTTTCTCCCTACTTTCTTCCCCCCCCTTCCTTTTTCTTTCTTTCTCTCTCTTTCCTATTTTTATTCTTTCTGTTCTTCCTTCTTTTCTCTTTTTCTTTCTTTTCTCTTTCTCCATTTTCTCTTGCTCCCCTTTTTCCATCTTCCCACATAGTCTGTAATGCATTTGCTGAGGTATACATAACTAGAAGGACAGCATGGTTGCTATGGACCATAATCTCCCTTTTTTTAGTGAACTGCTACTTTCTATAATGACATAGAAAATCCAGGAATCCTAAGTTAGGAGTCCATTTCTGCCACTCATTAGCTCTCTGTATGATTTGGGTAAGTCACAAACTTTCTGAGCCTCAGGTTCTTCATATGTAGAATGAAGAAGTTGCACGAGAAGATCCATAAGGTTATTCTAACTATTAACATGTTATGACCCATGGGCTCTTTGTTAGAGGTCAGGTGAATTGTTTCTCTTTCAAATTTAGTCAAGTTAACAAGCATTTATTAAGCATCTACTATGTAACAATCGTTATGCTAAATTCTGTGGCTAGAAAGATAGACCCCCCCCCAAAAAAAACAATCCCTTTCCTCAAGGAACTCACAGCCTAATAAGGAAGTTGTTATTGTCATTGTGGTTTAGTCATTTCAGTCATGTCCAAATCTTCATGACACCATTTGGAGTTTTCTCAGCAAAGATATCAGAGTGACTTGCCATTTCCTTCTACAGCTTGTTTTACAGATGAGAATAGTGAGTCCAACAGCGGTAAGTGATTTGCCCAGGGTCACATAGTTAGTGTCTGAGGCAAAATTTGAATTCAAGTAGATCAGTCTTTCAGACTCCAAGTCAAGCACTCTATCCACTGTGCCACCTACTTGTTTAACAGGGAAGACAATATGCAAGCAAAATGTGTACAGAATAATTCAGCAGATTATCCAACCTCACTATGTGGCATATGTTGTTTTGAAGGACTAATATGACAAACATATTATATAGAGTCTGCTATTTGGCACAGTGGATAGAGTCTAATGCCTGGAGTCAGGAAGATCTGAGTTCAAATCCAACTTCAGATACTTTATGACCCTGGACAAGTCACTTAACCTCTCTTTGTCCCAGTTTTCTCAATTATAAAATAGGAATAACAATACCATCTACCTCTCAGAGTTATGATGACCTAATGAAATAATACATTCATTGTAAAGTGCTTAGTACAAAACCTAGTGCATAGTAAGCATTATATTAAATTTCACTGTTGTTACTATAAACACCAATGGGCTCATATTGTAAAGTTGGATATCTTAATTTTATTTTAAAAGGATTTCTTGATAGGAGAAGGAGGAATGTATTTGGAAGTGACATAAAAGTAAGAGATCAATAAACGATTTTAAAATGTGAATTATTATTCACTGATTCATGAATGAGAACTTGTTATAAATTATTTTAAATAAATAGTCAAATGGAAGAGAGATCATACTTGTACTGATTTGCCCTGGAGGTCAGAACTAGGACCAAAGGGTGGAAACGGTAAAACAAAATTGGGTTGGATGCCATGGAAAACTTCCCAATAATTAGAGCTATCTACAATTGGAGTGAGTTGCTTCAGGAAGTAGCAAATTCCTACTGCTAGAGATCTTTAAGCAGAAAGTGGATGCCAACTTTTCACATTGTTGTAGAGATTTGTTTTTATTTGTGTTTTAGACTAGATGGTCACTAAGGTCTCATGTAGCTCCAAAATTCAGTAATTTTGATTCAATACAACTACTGTGTGTGTGTGTGTGTGTGTGTGTGTGTGTGAGAGAGAGAGAGAGAGAGAGAGAGAGAGAGAGAGAGATTGATTCCATTTTTTAACATATGAGATAGAAGGATATCTACTCCTATGAAAGGCAGTGCAGTACCATGGAGAGAGCATTGACTATAATGGGAGAGAAAATGGTTTCAAACCCTTCTTTCTATTTATCAGTTTTCTGTCCTGTCTGGAACCTTAGCTTGCTCATCTGGAAAATAAGAGGTTGTATTAGTTGATCTGTTAAGTATCTTTCGTAATTAAGAGATAACACTAAATGTGATTTATGCAGTCTTTGAGGAGGAGAGCAAAGGGAGAAAATTATTTCGGTTTCCCTACTCTCTCAGCATCTTCCTCTAAACTGACAGCCATGAGATAGATGCCCCTCTATTTCTTTGGGCTCTTTTTGAGTGGATTAGACATTGCACTAATGGAGATTAGTCCCTCTTGTGCAAAAGGCAAACATATAGTAAGGTAAATACAAGTGAGTAGATCAGGTAGCTGGATGCTGAGCCTGCACCTGTCATTTAGAACAACTTTCCACAGGTGATTGGAAAAGGAAAAAAAAATCTGGCAAATCCCTCTATTTATATTCCCAATCTAGTATAGGAAGAGCAATGGACCAGAAACTGGGTTGGGTTCTGAGACCAGCTCTGCCCTTAGTTGTATTGCCTTAATATTACTTAATCTTGCTAGATCATGTAAAATGAAAGGGTTGAGTCAAATGATTCCTAAGACCTGCTCCAGTACAGAAATTGCATGTTTCTAAGATATATTTAAAAAACTAGAAAGTATCTATTTGTATTCAATCTTGTTTTAAGAGTGTCCAATGGTCACGAATGCAACATCAGCCTTACAATCCTTAGGATCTTAGGTAACTTTACTTAACCTTCCCCAGCCTCAATTTTCCCTTTGGGATTTCTTCCAGCTCTTAATGTATGAGCCTATGATCCTGTCACTTCACTTCTCTGCACCTCAGTTACCTCATCTGTAAATTAAAGGGTTCAAGATAGAGGGTCTCTAAAGTCCCTTCTTGTCCTAGGTTACTGTGAAAGGATTCCTCCACCTTTCCAAACTGGATAACCAAACACCTTCAGATTGGCTACCAACACATTAATTGAACTCTTTGCTGAACCCTAAAGAATTCAGAAATCTCCCCAAGGAGAGAAAGCGGTTAAGGGGAAACATTTTTACATGAGCTTTTTGAGGTCTCTTTCTTTCCCTGCTTCCTTAGTGATGCTCACAGAGATCAATGCACCTCCCCATATTAGGACATGAATTGTGCTGGCTGGAAGCTAACTCTCCACACTGAGCCAAACAAAGGGACCACTTGTTCTCGATCAGCCCTTGAGTTGTTGGGTTGTTTTTTTCAAACACCATACAGGAACCTAGCTCTGAGGGCCACCTGCTCTGAGAGAGGGAATAGGTAAGATCACTCAAGATGTCATTAGCACTGAGTCTACACTTATTTTTCTCTGTGCTTTCACATTAAACAATCCCTCATTTTTTCTTTTTTCTCTTTTATTTTTCAAAATTTCTGGAATCCTGGAGCTATAACTAAATTATGCAGATTTTCCCCCATGGAATGCAATAGCACTCTAGGCTTGCCTTTATGTGCTACTTTATTAATAATTACCAATCTAGTAGGATGGTATCGTGCCTAGAGAGCCAGCCTCCAAGCCAGAAAAACCTGAGTTTAAGTCTTGCCTGACATATGTTGACTATCAGTTCTTAGTGCTCTGGGTGGCATAGGGGAGACAGTGTTGGGCTTGGAGTCAGAACTATTCCTCTTCCTGGGTTCAAATCTAGCCTTAGATACTTTTTAGCTGTGTGACCCTAAACAAGTCACTTAACGCTGTTTGTCTCATTTTCTCATCTTTAAAATGAGCTGGAGAAAGAAATGGCAAAGTCTTCCAGTTTCTTTGCCAAGTAAACCTCAAATGGGGTCACAAAGAAGGCACAACAACAATAACAATGCTCTAGGAAACTCTCTAAGACAGATTCTTGATGTGGGTGTGAGTGTGGGGAATTGCAATAGACCCATTTGGTAGTGTGGTCAAGTCTAGGAATTCCTTATAAGAATGACATTTGAGGGGGCAACTAGGTGGCTTAGTGGATTGAGAGCCAGGCCCAGATATGGGAGGTCCTGGGTTCAAAATTGGCCTCAGACATTTCCTAGCTGTGTGACCCTGGGCAAGTCACTTAGCCCCCATTGTTTAGTCCTTATTATTTTTCTGTCTTGGAACCAATATACAATATTGATTCTAAGACAGAAGGTAAGGGTTTTTAAAAAAAGAATGACATTTTTATTTTTAATTCATAATTGAAGGAAATGATATATTTCAGCTATAGGTTAGGGAAAATAAGGATACATTATTTTCCTATCCAAGTACACAGACCTTCTGAAATAAGATTTGTGGGCCTTAGGTTAAGAACTCTTTTACTAAGATTATACCTTAAAGAAAAGGTGCTAACCTGTAATGGCAGAGGCAGTTTCCCCATTTCGGTTCTTCTCTATGTTAATGTAATCACAAGAGTGTGCTAGAGTCAGCTCTCACTGGTTTTCCAGAGCCCATCATTAAATTTTCAGTGTTAGTATTTATACCTAAGAAATGCACTATATATCAGAATTGGATTTCTTTTGTTGTTGTTGCTGATTGTCAAGACTTAAGAGAGTTAATAATACAGATTGAACTGAAAAGTGTACATGCATCTATCCCTCCCCGCCATGCCCAGCCAAGTTGTTAAATTTTACCAGCATGCCCCTTAATCATTATATTAACATTGCTCAAGCTCAGCAGAAATAAAGCTCAAAGAATGAAGTGATCACCAGGCTGGAGGCTTGAGAACTGTAGAGGAAAAGTGTTAAACATAGAATCCCCTCCTGAATAGAGCATAGATTAATGCGGAGTAAACATTGTAAAGTATTTAACGAAATAAAGAAAAATATACTAGAGCAAAAATAATGTTAATATATGGTTTTCTAAGTCAAAACACAACCTGCAGGGATCCTTTTGTATGATTTTGTGCCCTGTTACTATTTGAGTTTGACATTGCTGATCCAGATGACTATGATGATGATGAAGACTACTACCAATACCACTACCATCACTGTCACTACCACAACAACAATGACTACTATTACTGATGATGATGATGATGATGATGTTTGCCATTTATATAGTAGTTCAGGTTTTCAAAGTGCTTAACATTCATGATATCATTTGATCCACACAATACCCCTGGAACTAGTCCTAATCCATCCGGAGTAATTAGTTTTGTGATCCTAGACAAGTTATCTCACTTTTATGTTCTAGACAACCCTTTAAATCTAAAAAGTTACAAAGAATGTGCCAGCTTTCACTGAGAGGAATTTCCTTGCCTGGGAGTTCCCTATGCCAATGAAATCACAGGTCTTATCCCTATCCCAATGCTAACATTTACTTAGATTCTGCATGGTGTAGTTGATAGCTTGACTGAGAGTCAGGAAGACCTGGGTCCAAATTGTATATCTGAAATGTCTTGGCTGTTTGACCCTGAACATTTTATTTCTTTGGGTCTCAGCAGGAAGCACTCTGGAGCAGACATTGAACTTGGAGTCATGAGACCTGAGATGGAATCCCTGATTTGTTGTTTATCTATGTAACCTTTGGTCAGTCATTTCCTTTCGCTACACTTCACTTTTCTCAACTATAAAATTGCATGGTTAGACCAAATGATCTTGAAGATCTCTTCCAGTTCTAGATATACAATTCTAAGAAGTTACCTATGATTTGCTAACTTATATAGAGTTTCCACTTTCACTAGAAAATTGTCTTTCTACTTATCAAACTAAACTATCTATATGTGGTCCAAACCACTGATGAAGGGAACTCTCAAGGAGGAAACCTTGTTTGAAGGCTGGCCCCTTCCTCTCTCCAAACATTATACATATACAATCTCATTCATCCATACTGGTCATATTGATGTTCCTCATACACTGATGCTCTGACTCTCTTCTGTCCTTTGTACCAGCTGTGCTCCATGCCTGGAATTCTCCCCTATTCACCCCTGACTTTTAGAATCCCAAAGTTCCTATAAAACTCTGTCCAAGTGCCCACTTTTGAACTTTTCTGAGTTTCCTACTCCCATTCCTAGCAGCTAGTACCTTCCGCTCTGAGCCTTATTGTTTTTGTAGCTGTTGCTGTTGTTGTTCAGCCATATCTAATTCTTCCTGAACCCCTTTGGGGTTTTCTTGGTAAGGACACTGGAGTGATTTGTCAATACCTTATCCAGCTCACTTGACAGATTAGGAAACTGATTTAAACAAGGTGAAGTGACTTGCCCAGGGTCACCTAGAAAGTATCTGGGGCTAGATTTGAACTCAGGAAGGTGAGTCTTCCTGAATAAGTCCTGCACTCTATCTACTGCACCAACTATCTGTCCTAAGAGCACTAAGAGATGATATATACTACATATGTCAAAGGTAATAGGACTTGAACTCAGATCTTCTGGCTCTGAGTCTGGCTCTCTTTCCAGTATACTAATGTTATGAGGTAGTTTACAAAATGCCTAAGAAAGCCCCTCACCATCACCACAAGGAAGCAGTATGGATTTCCTGATTCAGAGGAACTGGGTTGAAAACTACCCACACTGTCACTTACTATCTATGTGACTTTGGGCAAATAACTTGGTATCATTAGCCATCAGTTTCCTCATCTAGAAAAGGAAAGATTTTATCTAGATGTCCAAAAAGAATGCCTCCAGCTGTAAATCTGTGACCTCTGTAGCAGATACGTGGTAGGGCATAGCAGACGATGGGGGGCCAAGGATAGGTTGTAATCTATAAAATCGAGTGTCTGCATCAATGAGAACCCAGGTGTAGGGAGTTCATGGATTTATCCTAAGGTAAGGCTAGTTTTAAAAATCAGCCTGATTTGACAGTTTCCAATTTGTTTCTTAGTTAATGCATTTTTTGAAAAGGGGGAAAAATCCCTCCCTCCCCCAAATACTTTACAAAGCCAAACAGCAACAGAAGAGACAAAATAGCATTAACTCCTGAGAGGTAATTTTACCTACCTTACCATCTGTGATCAAATGAGCACCAGGTGTACACCAACAAACTATGTGTCACAAAGGCATTGGGGGAGGTGAATATAGAATAACTGAGTTAGCTGGAGATGTTAAACATACTTTAAGAAAAGAAGGCTATGCATTTCGATAACTCCTTGAAGAAATTTCAGAGAATCTCAGAATATTGGAGCTGGAAAAAGCCTTAGAGGTCTTGTCCCACACCCTCATGTTACAGTGGAGAAAAATCACAGCCATAATTACCTTGGGGTAAATTGGGCTTTATGTCAAAGCGCCAACATCCAGGGTGGCATGATTTCTCTTTACAGTGACCACCATCTCATCATTTCATCTCAGAGTTCTCTTCCATTTTGTGCCCCTCTTATGACTTTTCCCCTCCTCCCCATTCATGAAATTATTTTTGTCCCAGGTAGGGGAAATCCTATTATGTCTGGAGGAAACTGAAGGTGAGAGATTAAACCATTTGCCCAAAGTCATGCATCAGTTAGTGACAGAGCCTGAACCCAAGTCATCTTACTCCCCATCCAATACTGCCATGTGAAATTATTAACTAATGCTCTTTCCACTATCCCACAAAGTCTATCTGACTATCTAGATCTATATCCAGTATGCTTGGATCCAAGAGGACTTAGTTTTGAATGTCATCTCCAATAAATTGTACCTATGTGATCTCGAGTAACTTGGTCTTGGTTTTGTCATCTGTACAATGGGAACAATCATAACAACTAATTCAAAGGGTTATTGAAAGATAATTGCTATAAAGTGGCTTGCAGACCTTAAACTGCTGTCTTAATAAGCACCATTGTTATTTATTCCCAAAATAATCTATATTAGAGGTTAAAGTCTCTTTTAAAAAAGAGATTTAGGGTATTTAATCTTGATTTCCCCTTCTTTATTGAATGATTGAATTTTAAAATATTCTATTTAAGAATATATTTCCATCCATCCAATATATGGTCAGATCACCCTGAACATGCTTCACTTCCTCTGATCTCAGAAGCTAAGCAATGGTTTAGACCACCTGGAATACCAGGTGCTGGAAGCTTAAAATCTGATCAGCATGAGCATTGCTTTCACTCTTGCTAAAGAATAGACACCCCTGCACACCATGTTATTCTGTGTAATTCTCATCTATGTCTATCCATAAAATTTCCATATAGAAATTACTTTTTAAATCTCTGCATACTAAGCCCCTTGGCCAGTGTTGAGCATGTTGAACATGACAATCCATGAGTGGAGACCTTCTGCTAGTTCTTTTCATATCTTGACTGCACCAATGCATGGCTTGGGCTGCCCATATATTGTTCATATAAAGCTCAGGTGAAATGACCTCTGAGATTACTTCCTCACCCAGAGACACTATGATTGGTGAAGTCATCTCTGCTGACTCCAAATCCAGTGGTTCCCCTCACTCTGAATAGTAGGTCCTACTGAAGTGGAAGGAAATTCAGAAAATTGCTTGGTGATGGCAGGCTTACCACCAGGTTGGCAACAGGTTGACGATGATTGTTTTCATCCAAAGAAATTCTCAGAGACATGTCTACCAATTCCATAGAGGATTCAGTGGAAGTGATAGATACTTGACTTTGAAATTAGAGAATATGTCATTTGTTCCAATACACTAAAAATGTGCACAAGGAAGCAGTAGGGAGATATGCCATTTTAACATTTAAAATAAATGTTATCCTACACCACATTTAGAAATTAGCAGTTTATTCTGCAAGTAAGTGAAGAGGAAGAAATAATACAATCTTGACTCTATGTGTGTGTATATTATATATACATACATTTAAAATACAAGTATATATACATATATGTATATATTTCCATATATACATATGTGTGTAAATCAATATATATACAGCCCTAAATCAAGCTATTTACTTTTTCTTTTCTTAGTCATTGAAATAATTTCAATAGCATTTTTGGATGAGAGGGGAAATTAATCAGTTTTGTTCTTTGTCCTACAATTTGCCTTGAAGAAGTCTGCTTAAAAGACCTATTAATATTACAATTATATACACTAATGATTTATCATGCCCTTTTGATAAGTGGGAAATGTTTCTTTTTGTTCATACAAATCTTCCCACAATAAGCTTAACAATGTGCTAATGATTATTCTGAGACATTATTGTTCTGATCTATGAAAATACTTGGGATTGTCTCTGCTTTTTATAGCTATAGGGGATAATAGAAAGAAAGAAAGAAAGAAAGAAAGAAAGAAAGAAAGAAAGAAAGAAAGAAAGAAAGAAAGAAAGAAAGAAAGAAAGAAAGAAAGAAAGAAAGAAAGAAAGAAAGAAAGAAAGAAAGAAAGAAAGAAAGAAAGAAAGAAAGAAAGAAAGAAAGAAAGAAAGAAAGAAAGAAAGAAAGAAAGAAAGGAAGAAAGGAAGGAAGGAAGGAAGGAAGGAAGGAAGGAAGGAAGGAAGGAAGGAAGGAAGGAAGGAAGGAAGGAAGGAAGGAAGGAAGGAAGGAAGGAAGGAAGAAAGAAAGAAAGAAAGAAAGAAAGAAAGAAAGAAAGAAAGAAAGAAAGAAAGAAAGAAAGAAAGAAAGAAAGAAAGAAAGAAAGAAAGAAAGAAAGAAAGAAAGAAAGAAAGAAAGAAAGAAAGAAAGAAAGAAAGAAAGAAAGAAAGAAAGAAAGAAAGAAAGAGGTAAGAGGAAGGAAGGAAGGAAAGGGAAGGGAAGGGAAGGGAAGGGAAGGGAAGGGAAGGGAAGGGAAGGGAAGGGAAGGGAAGGGAAGGGAAGGGAAGGGAAGGGAAGGGAAGGGAAGGGAAGGGAAGGGAAGGGAAGGGAAGGGAAGGCTCTACCCCTATGTTCTCTAACTCATGAATTAGAGAATATAGGGATAGAGCCTACCCTTAATGCCTGTGTGACTTTGGGCAAGTCAGTGCCACTTAGTAAGCATTTATTATGTACCTATGATGTGCCAGGGACTATGCTAAATGCTGCTTCAGCTACAATGAAAAACAAGAATCAGTGCCTGCCCTTGAGGAAGTCACAATATAGTGGGTCACTTAATTTACCTGAGCCTCAGTTTCTTCATATGCAAAATGAGGAAATTAAACTATATGCTCTCTGGGGTCCTTTTGTGCCTTTTTTTATGGTATTAAACCTTAGATCTAAAGATAAAAAGGGACCTTGGAGGCCAAGTCCAATTCTTCATTTTACATATGAAAAAACCAAGGCAGGCAGAAGTGACTAGTAGTTTGCTAAGAGTCCCACAGCTCTGCCTAGGGCAGATTTTGAGCTAAGTCATAGATGGATGTCAATCTGAATTGGCGGAAGGAATTCTACGAGATTCATTATAAAGTTCTTTCTGGAACCATCTTCAGGCAGAAGGCTGTGAGGGAGTTGGGCTCCCCTAAGTGATGGTTACTGCTTTGCCCTAGACTAAAGCAAAAGCCTGTTCTTCATAAATGACATCCCATCTCCCATCTCTAGCCTTTGCACTCATGCCCCCAAACTCACTCATTTCTTACCTCCAACTCTTAGAATTCCCAGATTTCTTCTTGACCACTCATTCCTTCTAGTTGACACTCTGCATTTCCATAATTGTTGAACAGGCACTGCTGCCCTGCCCTGGGAAGTGTTCTTTCCTTGTGTCAAAGTTCAAAGTTTTATTGTTGTTCAGTCCTGTATGACTCTTCATAACCCTATGAACCATAGCATACCAATACTAGCAATGGGTTTTCTTGGGGACTTCCGGTTAAGATGGCGGCTTAGAGAAAGCTAAAGTTCAGATCTCCAGAAAACCCTTCCAGACCGATCTCAAACTATAAGCTCCTAAGGCGCCGAAATTCAAAATGATCAACAGCACAGACCCTGGGAACCCTCCTCCTGGACCTGGACCCGGTTCAAAAGATACGGCTCCCCTCAAAAGCCAGAACCCGAGATCACTCGGACTTCAGGGGTAGGAGCGCAGAGTCCAAGGCTCCCGGAAGCCGCAGCCCGGCCGGGCTCAGAGAGCAGGGTCCTCGGAACAACAACCCTCAGGGCCTTCTACCCGAGTCCGGGTGAAAGTTACTGCCTGGGGCTTCCGCTGCAGAGAGCTGGTCTAAACAACAGCAACCCTCAGGGCGGGCAAGACAGCCTCACGGGCTGGATCCTGCTATCCAAGTCTCAGTGAAAGTCCTTGCCCTCAGAGCTTGGGAAAGCTGCAGCCCATCCCCCCGCAGGCCTACGAAACAGCCTCACGGCCAGCGATTCTGAAGGCAACTTCCTGAAAGCGAGCGGGGGGGGGGGGGGGGGAGTGTGGCCTCGTGGTCTGACCCTTCCATTCCAGTTCCAGTGAGGCATATTCAGTTTAACCCAGGGAAAGCTCATAGAACCAACATCTGCCCAGGACTAAAGCCTCTGATCACCAGACAGAGATAAGAAAAGCTAATCCTCCACATTCAGAGATGACAAACTCCACAGAAGCACAGAAGCCCCAAAATACCAAGAAAAATAAGAAGAAAGGGGCGACTCTGGACACATTCTATGGAGCCAAAATACAAAATACAGAGCAGATAGAAGAAGATATACAAGAAAATTCTCCAAAATCTTCCAAAGGAAATAGAAACTCTCCACAAACCCATGAAGAATTTGAATCAGAAATGACCAAAAAGATGGAAGCCCTCTGGGAGGAAAAGTGGGAAATAATGCAAAAGAAATTCACGCATCTACAAAACCAGTTTGACCAAACTGTAAAAGAAAACCAGGCTTTAAAGCAAGAACTAATAAAGCAAAGCCAAAACACCAAGAAATTAGAAGAGAACATAAAATATCTCACCGACAAGGTGATAGATCTGGAAAATAGAGGGAGAAGAGAAAATTTAAGAATAATTGGACTCCCAGAAAAGCCAGAAATAAACACCAAACTGGACATGGTGATACAAGATATAATCAAAGAAAATTGCCCAGAGATTCTAGAACAAGGGGGCAATACAGCCACTGACAGAGCTCACAGAACACCTTCTACACTAAACCCCCAAAAGACAACTCCCAGGAATGTAATTGCCAAATTCCAAAGCTATCAAACAAAAGAAAAAATCCTACAGGAAGCCAGAAAAAGACAATTTAGATATAAAGGAATGCCAATCAGGGTCACACAAGACCTTGCAAGTTCTACTCTGAATGATCGTAAGTAATGGAACATGATCTTCAGAAAGGCAAGAGAGCTGGGTCTCCAACCAAGAATCAGCTACCCAGCAAAACTGACTATATACTTCCAGGGGAAAGTATGGGCATTCAACAAAATAGAAGACTTCCAACTTTTTGCAAAGAAAAGACCAGAGCTCTGTGGAAAGTTTGATACCGAAAATCAAAGAGCAAGGAATACCTGAAAAGGTAAATATTAAGGAAAGGGGAAAAAATGTTATCTTCTTCTTTTACTCAAACTCTCTTCTATAAGGACTACATTTATATCAATCTATGTATACTAACATGTGGGGAAAATGTAATGTATAAATAGGGGGTAAAGAAAGACCAAATAGAATAATGGTTCTCACACAAAGATTCACATGGGAAGGGGAGGGGAAGAAAACTCCTATAAGAAGGAGAGGAAGGGGGGGGGGTTTACTTAAACCTCAATCTCAGGGAAATCAACTCTGAGAGGGAAAAACATCCAGATCCATTGGGATCTTGAATTCTATCTTACCCAACAAGGGTAAGGAGAAGGGAAAACCAAGGGGGGGAGGGGGAGAGGGAGAACAAAAAGGGAGGGAAAGAGAGGGGGGAAGGGGAGGGAAGAAAAAGGGAGGGACTAAAAAGGGAAACATCAAGGGAGGGGACAAGGGGCACTGATTCAAAGTAAATCACTGGACTAAAAGGTAGAGCTGAAGAAGAAAAGGTTAGAATTAGGGAAGGCAATCAAAATGCCAGGGAGTCCACAAATGACAATCATAACTTTGAACGTGAATGGGATGAACTCACCCATAAAACGTAGACGAATAGCAGAATGGATTAGAATCCAAAACCCTACCATATGTTGTCTTCAAGAAACACACATGAGGCGGGTTGACACCCACAAGGTCAGAATTAAAGGATGGAGTAAGACCTTCTGGGCCTCAACTGATAGAAAGAAGGCAGGAGTGGTAATCATGATATCTGATAAAGCCAATGCAAAAATAGACCTGATCAAAAGGGATAGGGAAGGTAATTATATTTTGTTAAAAGGGACTCTAGACAACGAGGAAATATCATTAATCAACATGTATGCACCAAATAATATAGCACCCAAATTTCTAATGGAGAAACTAGGCGAATTGAAGGAAGAAATAGACAATAAAACCATACTAGTGGGAGAATTAAACCAACCATTATCAAATTTAGATAAATCAAATCAAAAAATAAATAAGAAAGAGGTAAAAGAAGTGAATGAAATCTTAGAAAAATTAGAATTAATAGACATATGGAGAAAAATAAATACGGATAAAAAGGAATACACCTTCTTCTCAGCACCACATGGCACATTCACAAAAATTGACCATACATTAGGTCACAGAAACATAGCACACAAATGCAAAAAAGCAGAAATAATGAATGCAGCCTTCTCAGATCACAAGGCAATAAAAATAATGATTAGTAATGGTACATGGAAAACCAAATCTAAAACCAATTGGAAATTAAACAATATGATACTCCAAAACCATTTAGTTAAAGAAGAAATCATAGAAACAATTAATAATTTCATCAAGGAAAATGACAATGGTGAAACATCCTTTCAAACCTTTTGGGATGCAGCCAAAGCGGTAATCAGAGGCAAATTCATATCCCTGAAAGCTTATATTAACAAACAAGGGAGAGCAGAGATCAATCAATTGGAAATGCAATTGAAAAAACTCGAAAGCGATCAAATTAAAAACCCCCAGCAGAAAACCAAATTAGAAATCCTAAAAATTAAGGGAGAAATTAATAAAATCGAAAGTGATAGAACTATTGATTTAATAAATAAGACAAGAAGCTGGTACTTTGAAAAAACAAACAAAATAGACAAAGTACTGGTCAATCTAATTAAAAAAAGGAAGGAAGAAAAGCAAATTCACAGCATTAAAGATGAAAAGGGGGACAGCACCTCCAATGAGGAGGAAATTAAGGCAATCATTAGAAATTACTTTGCCCAATTATATGGCAATAAATACACCAATTTAGGAGAAATGGATGAATATATACAAAAATACAAACTACCTAGACTAACAGAAGAGGAAATAGAATCCTTAAATAATCCCATATCAGAAATTGAAATCCATCAAGCCATCAAAGAACTTCCTAAGAAAAAATCCCCAGGGCCTGATGGATTCACCTGTGAATTCTATCAAACATTCAGAGAACAGTTAATCCCAATACTATACAAACTATTTGACATAATAAGCAAATAGGGAGTTCTACCAAACTCCTTTTATGACACAAACATGGTACTGATTCCAAAACCAGGCAGGTCAAAAACAGAGAAAGAAAACTATAGGCCAATCTCCCTAATGAATATAGATGCAAAAATCTTAAATAGGATACTAGCAAAAAGACTCCAGCAAGTGATCAGAAGGATCATTCACCATGATCAAGTAGGATTCATACCAGGGATGGAGGGCTGGTTCAACATTAGGAAAACCATCCACATAATTGACCACATCAACAAGCAAACTAGCAAGAACCACATGATTATCTCAATAGATGCAGAAAAAGCCTTTGATAAAATACAACACCCATTCCTATTAAAAACACTAGAAAGCATAGGAATAGAAGGGTCATTCCTAAAAATAATAAACAGTATATATCTAAAACCAACAGCTAATATCATCTGCAATGGGGATAAACTAGATGCATTCCCAATAAGATCAGGAGTGAAACAAGGATGCCCATTATCACCTCTACTATTTGACATTGTACTAGAAACACTAGCAGTAGCAATTAGAGAAGATAAAGGAATTGAAGGCATCAAAATAGGCAAGGAGGAGACCAAGTTATCACTCTTTGCGGATGACATGATGGTCTACTTAAAGAATCCTAGAGATTCAACCAAAAAGCTAATTGAAATAATCAACAACTTTAGCAAAGTTGCAGGATACAAAATAAACCCACATAAATCATCAGCTTTTCTATATATCTCCAACACAGCTCAGCAGCAAGAACTAGAAAGAGAAATCCCATTCAAAATCACCTTAGACAAAATAAAATACCTAGGAATCTATCTCCCAAGACAAACACAGGAACTATATGAACACAACTACAAAACACTCGCCACACAACTAAAACTAGACCTCAACAAATGGAAAAACATTAACTGCTCATGGATAGGACGAGCCAATATAATAAAAATGACCATCCTACCCAAACTTATTTATCTATTTAGTGCCATACCCATTGAACTACCAAAATACTTCTTCACTGATTTAGAAAAAACCATAACAAAGTTCATTTGGAAGAACAAAAGATCAAGGATATCCAGGGAAATAATGAAAAAAAACACATACGATGGGGGCCTTGCAGTCCCTGACCTAAAACTATATTACAAAGCAGCAGTCATCAAAACAATTTGGTACTGGCTAAGAAACAGAAAGGAAGATCAGTGGAATAGACTGGGGGAAAGTGACCTCAGCAAGACAGTATACGATAAACCCAAAGATCCCAGCTTTTGGGACAAAAATCCACTATTCGATAAAAACTGCTGGGAAAATTGGAAGACAGTGTGGGAGAGACTAGGAATAGATCAACACCTCACACCCTACACCAAGATAAATTCAAAATGGGTGAACGACTTGAACATAAAGAAGGAAACTATAAGAAAATTAGGCGAACACAGAATAGCATACGTGTCAGACCTTTGGGAAGGGAAAGACTTCAAAACCAAGCAAGAATTAGAAAGAGTTACAAAATGCAAAATAAATAATCTGGATTACATCAAACTAAAAAGCTTTTGTACAAACAAAACCAATATAACTAAAATCAGAAGGGAAACAACAAATTGGGAAAAAATCTTCATAGAAACCTCTGACAAAGGTTTAATTACTCATATTTATAATGAGCTAAATCAATTGTACAAAAAATCAAGCCATTCTCCAATTGATAAATGGGCAAGGGAAATGGATAGGCAGTTCTCAGATAAAGAAATCAAAACTATTAACAAGCACATGAAGAAGTGCTCCACATCTCTTATAATCAGAGAGATGCAAATCAAAACAACTCTGAGGTATCACCTCACACCTAGCAGATTGGCTAACATTACAGCAAAGGAAAGTAATGAATGCTGGAGGGGATGTGGCAAAGTAGGGACATTAATTCATTGCTGGTGGAGTTGTGAACTGATCCAACCATTCTGGAGGGCAATTTGGAACTATGCCCAAAGGGCGACAAAAGAATATCTACCCTTTGACCCAGCCATAGCACTGCTGGGTCTGTACCCCAAAGAGATAATGGACACAAAGACTTGTACAAAAATATTCATAGCTGCACTCTTTGTGGTGGCCCAAAACTGGAAAACGAGGGGATGCCCATCAATTGGGGAATGGCTGAACAAATTGTGGTATATGTTGGTGATGGAGTACTATTGTGCTAAAAGGAATAATAAAGTGCAGGAATTCCATGGAGACTGGAACAACCTCCAGGAAGTGATGCAGAGCGAGAGGAGCAGAACCAGGAGGACATTGTACACAGAGACTAATACACTGTGGTATAATCGAACGTAATGGACTTCTCCATTAGTGGCGGTGTAATGTCCCTGAACAACTTGCAGGGATCCAGTAGAAAAAAACACCATTCATAAGCAAAGGATAAACTATGGGAGTGGAAACACCGAGAAAAAGCAACTGCCTGAATACAGAGGTTGAGGGGACATGACAGAGGAGAGACTCTAAATGAACACTCTAATGCAAATACTATCAACAAAGCAATGGGTTCAAATCAAGAAAACATCTAATGCTCAGTGGACTTTCGTGTCGGCTTGGAAATGATCAAATAAAATATATTTAAAAAAAAAAAAGCAATGGGTTTTCTTGGCAGAAATTCTGCAGTGATTTGCCATTTCCTTCTCCAGTAAATTAAGGCAAACAGGATAAATGACTTGCCCAGAGTCACACAGTAGTGTCTGATGCCAGACTTGGACTCAGATCTTCCTGGTTCCAGGACTGATCCATCTATCCACTGAACCATCTAGCTTGCTATCTCCTAGTTTAAAGCCTTAGTCTATGACAATAGAGAGTATTTAGGTAGCTATCTAAAATTTATAGTATATTTCATACATGCTATTGCATTATTCTCAAAATAACCCTGTTAAGCAGGTATTATTATCCCTACTTTACAGAGGAGGAAGCTGAAGCTGAAATATTAAACGACTTACCCACAGCTAGTGTCCAAGGCAGGATTTGAAACCAGGTCTTTCTGACTCCAAATTTAGCACTCAATTCACTCTGCTCCCTAGCTACCTTTGTCATAGGGGTGCCCTTAACTCAAGTCTTTAATAGGCTTTAGGTCCAAGGCTGGTTCCAGGCAGAGCCTTAGAGTGACCCTAGTAGAACTCTCTCCATCAATGCTGATTGACACCCATCTATGACTTAGTAGTTAGTTACAATGAGGCACAATGGTTAAGAGAAGATATCAGGATTTAGAGTATCAGAATTTGGCTCTAATTTGGTTTTTTTCTGACAAGTTCAGTCTATTATCTTGAGTAAAATTCATCGTCAACTGCTTTTAAGTTTTAGATATTAAAACTGAAAATTAAGTCTGTTTCATGATAAAAGTCTCCATAGAAGTCTTGTTTTAGCCTTGGGGCAGAAGCTACAATTCAGCCAAGGTGGTCTTCTTACTACTTATGAACAACGTTCGATCAGCCATATTGGGGCTTTTGTACATGTTGTCTGCTTCCATGGCTGGAGTGTGCTCTCTCTGCTCATCTCTGCCTCTAGGAATCCCAAAGCTTCCTTTCAATCGCAGTTCCATTGCCACCTCTACCTCTTAGAGGAGACCTTTCCTAATCCCTTCAGCTGTTAGTGGCTCCTCCAGCTCCCAACTGAGCTTGTTTTTAGTTGAGGCTGTTGTTTGTCCTTCATTTTCCCAGAGGACCAATCACTCCATGAGGGGAATGTCTTGACTTGTCAATGAGTTGGATTCAAGTGATGTGAAGTTGGGCAAAGTCATCAGCCTCACTGCCTCTTCCAGAGCCATTAAAGTCCAGTGGCAAGACAAACGTCAAAACGACTAGCAATGACATAATTCATGTATGTATGTGTTTATATGCATGTATATACATGTATGTATACATGTATACCTATATAAAACATGTATATATGTATAATGTGTATATATACTTTACATACACACAAATATATGTATATTATATGTGTATACATACACACACACACACACACACATATATATATATATATACTTTATATCTGTAATGATATAAAGCAACTAGATGATACAGTAGACAGAATACTGGGCCTAAAGGCAGGAAAATAGATGTGATCCTATACAAATCACAACCTTTATTTGCCTCAGTTTCCTTTGTCATAAAATGGGAATAATACCTACCTACCTTCCAGAGTGGGTGTGAAGATGAAATAAGGCACTTAGCACAGTGTCTGGCACATAATACATACGTAATAAATTCTCATTTCCTTCCCATTTGCCATCCAGAGGTTGCTTCCTCTAATATATTTTAGTTATTCTCAAACCTTTTAGTCCAAGGGGTTCATGTTAAAATTTTTTCAGTGTCACCTTAAGCAAGAAATAATTGCAGAGTATCACGAGTAACATATTAAGTTACCTTGGGGGCTGACAACATATTTTTATTATTGTCATGGTTGTTATTAAAAAGCAATCTCAGAATAAAAAGTGTTGGGAACCACTGTCGATCAATAATAGAACGATAGGAGCTCAAGGGCTAAGAGCAGGGTTAGAAATGACTTTAAGGTTAGGTTTAAGAATTACTACTAGTTTGTCTTTAAATCCCTGGCATTTAGCCCAGTGCCTGATATACAGTAGGTGCTTAATAAAAACTTGCTGATTCGTACATTGATTTTAAATCCTTGCCAGCTGAAGTCTCTGGCTAGCAGTTTTCTTTTCTGAAGGTAGTCTTCAAAAAAGGGTGGTTCAAAGGCCACCAGGATATATGCATATGCTCTTATGCTGTGTGATTATACCATATGGGAGCCAATTTAATTAAATCGTTAAAAAAGATGTCACTGTTTACCTACCACACACACATATTCATATACATCTATATATAAAACCCTTGGATCTATGAATCTACATATGGGAAATAAAGTCATAAAATAGCTCAGCCATACAAAGATTTATTATCTCTTTAAAGGAGGCACAAGAGAAAGGGATTATCTATTCATATGGACAAAGTCAACAGTCCAGGATTTTGCCTAACAGATGGAGGCTTTGAATTTCAGAGAAAGAAAGAGAAAGAGCTCAAGAGGTGAATAAGGAGGTTAGGCTGAAAATGACCAGTTGACCACATTTTTCAAATCTGTTTTCTTACAGGCTGGAGGTTTTGTCCTCTGTGCAATAGAGCAAAGTCAACATGGAAATATGGGGCTAAAACTCAAATCACTTATTTTTTGTTGCTTTGTCTTCCAGTGGGGTTGTCTGGAGGCCTTTCATTTCATTGATATATGGGGAACTTCATGACAAAACTGCTTCCTTCAAAGTACATTCACAGCTATTCTTCAACTTATGGATACTTGGGAACACTGAGTCATGAAGCCTGCAAGGGGCTCCTACTTTTGAGACCAGCTCTCTATCTACTATGCTATGTACCTCTGCAGAATAGCTATATATGGCCCCACAAAAGACTTTCCTGGTTTTAAAATCCTTTTTGGAAGATAAGTCGGCTTTGAGTCTGAGTTCATATTTTTCATTTTTAAATAGAAGACAATTTAATATGGAGTTTATTTTTAGCAACACAGCCCTGACCACCATGAAAGTTATGGTAAGGTATTGTTAGGACAGAAATTTCTTCCAGTAATAATATGGGTTGATAGTACTAATGGGCTATGTTTGGATAATGGATAGTTGTAGGGAAGTACTTTCACATTTATTATCTCTCTTCATAGCATCACAAATTCAAAGGTGAAAGGAAATTTAAAAGGATATTGAATCTAATCCCTCATTTTACAGATAATAAAACTGAGGTAAAGAAAGGTGAAGCAACTTACCCACAGTTACACAGTCAGTAAGTGTTGAGATGGTATTTAAATATAGATGAGAGAGAGAGAGAGAGAGAGAGAGAGAGAGAGAGAGAGAGAGAGAGAGAGAGAGAGAGAGAGAGAGAGAGAGAGAGAGAGGGAGGGAGGGAGGGAGGGAGGGAAGAAGGGAGAGATACAGAGAGAGAGAGGAGGGAGAGAGAGAGAGGGAGGGAGGGAGGAAGGGAGAGAGGGAAGGGGGTGAGGGTGAGGGAGGAGTACTAGTCACTAGTAGTTGTTTGTACTAGACACTATGGGCAGTTAGATGACACACTGGATAGAATGACAAATCTAGAGTCAGGAAGAATCATCTTCCTGAATTCAAAAAGGACCTTAGACACTTACTAGCTATTTGACCCTGAACAAGTCCCTTAACTCTGTTTGTCTCAGTTTCTTCAACTATAAAATGAGGTGGAAAAGGAAAAGGCAAGTGTCTTTACGAAGAAAACCCTAAGAGGGGTCATGAAGAATTGTACACAACTGAAATGACTAAGCAACAATGATGATGACAGGGCAACATTATGCTATATTTGTGACAGAGGTTGGCATGAAAGAAAAAGTGCCAAGCTGAAGAGTGGGTGAAATTGATCACCTCAATGGGGGAGGGGTCTCAGGAGATTGGAATCTGGGGGAGAAGACTCTGACTGGGAGAGGAGCTGATCACTCTCATTCTTGAGAAGCCAAAGACAGAAGGTGGGAAAAGACTTTCTCCTGAGGGTTACCCACTTTTCCTGCTGGTGACTGGAAATCTTTCCCCCAACACTTCCTAATTGAAGGGACTTTCTGAAGAGAAATTGAGCAGACTTTACCTCAGATCCTGTTGCCCAGGGGTGAGTCAATCTGACTTTATCTCAGGGGGCTCAGGCTGCCAAGGCCTGAGTTCCCCCCAAACTTGAGGAGGGAGGGGAAAGTGTTTAGATAGAGACAGGGACCCTCTTTCCCCACTTTCCTTTTCCCATTCCTTCCCTGCTAGTTATTCTTTGTATTGCCTGACTGAGTTGACATTAAAATAGATATCTGTTCCCCAAGTGTGAGTGAACAGATCAAGGGGAGACCCTTTGGTCTCAAGTAGTGGAGGGGGAATAAGAGGGACCAGAGTGAATCTGGGAGAGCAGCTTTAGCTAAGGAGGGAAGGCAGAAGGGGAAAAATCTTCAAATTCCTCTCTCTGTGAGCCAACCCTAAACATCAGCTGTCTCCCCTGAACACTGCTTTTGAAAAGGGGGGTCTCTTCTCTTGATCCCTCCAATACAAATAAACAACCCCTTATAATACATATACTGAGGATATTTGTGTACTTGGTACATTCAATCTCAGTATATTACATAAAGGGAAATAATATGGTGAAAAGATGGCTAAAAAGTAAAGTGTAAACTTGGTTTGAGGCAAATAAAACAAAAACACCCATGAGAGGCAGGGACCCCAAGGTAAAAGCCAAGGATTTAGTGGGAGGAAATAAGAATAATGGAGTTTATTTTCTACCCATTATGCCATCTCCTTACAACCACCCAATGAGGAAGTTTCTCCAGGACCCTGTACCAATAGCTTTGCCAACTCACTAGCAAGGATACTCCCTCCAGGTCTAATATGAAAAAATCTTTGCTGAATGAATTATCCACCTTCTGTGCCTGAGTATCTCTATCTTCTGATAAATGTTCCTGAGGAGGTTCTTTACAGTCTCTAGAGTTTCATAACACTTTGCACGCATTGTCCCCTTTGTCTGTCCCAACATCCCAGTAAAGTAAGTAGGGCAGGTTTTTTTCCATTTTCATATGGAATACTTAAAGTTCACAGAAATGAAATATCTTATTTGAATCAATGGAATCATGAAATGTCAGAATTGGAAGGAAGCTCAGAAGTCACTGAGTTTAATCTCTACCTGAATAATCATCTCTTCTACATCATACAGTACAAATAGTCATTCAGCCTTGATCTAAAGACTTCTATTTGGGGAAGAAGACTTTTCTATCTCCCAAGTCAGTCTATTTCATTTTGGGATAGAGCTTTTTTTATTATTATTTTGGACAGAGCTAATCATTAGGGCATATTGACTCTTAAAGGGTCATTTGTCTCCATTCATGGCGGGAACATGGAATTTGGAATCAGAGGAACTTAAGAGTTCTAGCTCTACCATTTCTTAGTTAGGTAACACTGAACAAATTGCAACCTCTCTGAACCTGTTTCTTTGATTTTTTTAAAGCAGTTATGTGATGCAGGGAAATTCATTTAATCTCTCAAAGTCTTAGACACACACCCCCCTACAACTTTTGTTGTTGTTCATTTGTTTCAGTCATGTTGGACTCTTCCTGAGCCCATTTGTGGTTTTCTTGGCAAAGATACTAAAGTGGTTTGCCATTTCCTTCTCCAGCTCATTTTACAGAAAAGGAACTGAGGCAAACAGAATTAAGTGACTTGCCCAAGGTCACATAGCTAATAAGCATACAAGGCTAGATTTGAACTCAGGAAGATGGGTCTTCCTGATTCAAGGCCTGGGACTCCATCTACTATGCTACCTAGCTTCACTTCCTAGAACTAGAAGTTATAAAATAGTTGTTAGATGACCACACTGATAGGAAATTTCCACTTGTGGGGCTCTCCAAACTGAGGAAATAATAAAAGAGAGAAGGTTAAGTGGGGAAATTAATCTCTGTTTTACCTTTCTCAAAGATTTTTTGTGGGACCAAAAGTAGATAGTGTGTAATACATAATATTGTTGTAATTGGGTTTTTTGAGCTTTTCTTGGCAAAGATACTGGAGTGGTTTGCTATTTCCTTCACCAGTTCATTTTATAATTGAGGAAACTGAGGCAAACAGGGTAAAGTGACTTGCCCAAAGGCACACCACTACTAAGTGAAACTTGGGTCCCCCTGACTCCAGGATCAGCACTCTTTCCACTGCACTACCTAGCTGCCCCACATGAACTAAAATAAACGTAATCTAAGACTATTATTATTAATATTATTCTATTCCTTGGTACCTTTTTCACAGTATGGCAGAAATTAGGTGTAGATCAATATCTCACACCCTATACCAAGATAAGATCAAAATGGGTATATGATTTAGATGTAATGGGTGATGTTATAAGTATATTAGGAGGACATAAAATAATTTACCTGTCAGATCTATGGGAAGGGGAAGAGTTTATGACTAAACAAGAGATAGAAAGCATCACAAGATGTAAAATGAATCATTTTGATTATATAAATTATATATACATATATATATAAATTAAAAGGGAGTTGTACAAACAAAATCAATGCAACCAAGATTAGAATGGAAACAATGAACTAGGAAAATCTTGTAACAAATTTCTCTGATAAAGGTCTCATTTCTCAAATATATAAAGAGCTAAGCCAAATTTATGAGTACAAATCATTCCCCAATTGACAAATGGTCAAAGGATATGAATAGGCAGTTTTCAGATGAGGAAACAAAGGTTATCAATAATCATATGAAAAATGTTCTAAATCCATTTTCATTAAATAAATACAAATTAGCATTTCTTCAATATTTTAAATAAATAAATGAAACAACTCTGAGGCACCACCTCACACCTATCAAATTGATCAGTATGTCAATAAAGGAAAATGATAAATGTTGGAAGGGATGTGACAAAATTGGGACACTAATGCATTACTGGTAGAGTTGTGAATTAATCTAACCATTCTGGAGGTTAATTTGGAATTATACCCAAAGGGCTATAAAGAATGTGTACCGTTTGATCCAGTAATACCATTGCTAGGTCTATATCTCAAAGAGATAAAAGAAAATGGGAAAGGTTCTGTTTGTACAAAAATATTTATAGGTGCTCTTTTTGTGGTGGCAAAGAATTGGAAATTGAAGGGCTGCCCATGAATTGGAGAATGGATGAACAGATTATGGTATATGATTGTGACAGAATATTATTGTGCTATAAGGAATGATGAAGAGGATGGATGACTTCAGAAAGATCTAGAAAGACCTTCATGGATTGATGCAGAGTGAAATAAACAGAACCAGGAAAACATTGTACACAGTCACAGCAATATTTTGGAATGATAAAATATGATTGACTTAACTATTATTGACAATACAATGATCCAGAGCAATTCTGAGGGACTTATGACAAAGAATGCTGCCCACCTCCAGAGAAAGAATTGTGGGAGTCAGAATGTGAATAAAAGCATACAATTTTTCAATTGTTTATTTGGGTTTATGTTTGGGAGCTTTGGTTTTATAAAATTATACACTTATGAAAATGAACAATATGGAAATATGTTTTGCAAGGATAACCCAAATCAAATCACCTGCCAGCATCCAGGAAGAGGAAGGGAAGGGAGGGAGGAAGATAAGTTCAATCATATTTCTTAGGAAAATGTGTGGAAATTTGTTATTACATATAATTGTTTAAAAATTTTTATTTAAAAAAACAGAATTGTGGGTATACCAAAAGATGGACTATCAATGATTTGCTTCATTGGAAGAAGTATCCATGAAGAAGATATAATAAAAACAACAACATCTAACATTATGTAGTATTCTAAGGTTTGGAAAACATTTTTATAAATGTTAACTCGTTTGGTCCTTACAACAACCCTGTGAAACATCTATTATTGATCCCATTTTACAGATGACGCACTGAGAGATTAGATGATTAGTCAAGAGTCATAAAACTAATAAGTTCCTGATGCTGGATTTGGACCCAAATTTTCCTGACTCCGCCTTCTAGCTATGATCAACTCTGAATTGGCCAGGCAGATGGTGCAGTAGCTAGAACACTGAGCTTAGGGTCAGGAAGACTCATCTGTCTTGGTTCAAATCTGGTCTCAAATACTAGCTGTGTGAGCTATGCAAGTCACTTAACCCTTTTTGCCTCAGTTTCTTCATCTGTAAAATGAACTGGGAGAAGGAAATGGCAAACCAGTCCAGTGTCTTTGCCAAGAAAATTCTAAATGGGGTCATGAAGGGACAGTTGGGCATGGCTGAAGGGACTGAACAACAACAAAAGTACATTTACTGAGCTTATCATGAATGCAGGTAACCTCACATTTGCACCTCTGACAACCTCTTCCAAGGTTTTCGGTCACCTAAAATGCCAACAGTAAATGGGCCAGTTTCCCCAGATGGACTGTAACTCCTATGTCACCAGTGTTTTATGATGGGCTTAAATTTCAATTGAATGAAATGCCCACTGGGCCCAAAGAAGATCTTCTTGAAGGTCAGTGTAATAAAACCCTCCAGTGGGCATGGAAGGCTGTTTGAGTTTCTCTCCTTGCCGATCTTGAAGAGAAGCATAGACAAACATCTGTGATATGTCATCATTTCATTATATTGTCAGCATAGGGAGTCTGAACCAGATGGTCTCTGCCAGGCTCTTACAGACACAAAATTCTGTGAACACGTCATTCCATATGTCAAGGAAATACTCTCAATTATGAAAATGTTACTCACCAGCTTTACAGGTATAGCATAACCAGGCATGAAAGAGGGAAGATGACTCATTCAATATTGACTGTTAGGTGTATGAGGGGTATAATGGCTTAACCTCTTTCAGGGGAGACAGGGGCTTAATATGGGACTGGATAAAATGGCTCCATGTTCCCCTCTAACCCTAAAGTTCCTCTGATTCTCTTTCCATGATTCTTACTGATTCTGATTCTTCAGAAAACCAAAAAACTCATGAGTAGAAGTTACAGAGAAGTAAGAGTTTTCTCCTTCAAGGGAAATCTTTTTAATTGCTAGAACTGCCCAGCAGGGACACGGTATGCTTTGTGGGGTAGTGAGCTCCCTGCCACAAGGGGTATTCAGACATATTGAAATATTATAGTGACAATTACTGTTTTTGATTTGAGTTCAGACTAAATAATATGTAGGATCCCTTGTGACTCTAACATTGTATGATTCCTTCACTGTCAAAACAAATTTTAAGACATTGTAGAAAAGAAATACTAATTAACATTAGCTCGAAGCAAACATCTTACTTTAGAATTTGGTGGTTTCTTATTGTCAACCAAAGTATAAATAAACTTCTTTGAGTGACATGCAAGGTCTCTGCCACAATCAGGTTTCAATCCACCTTTGCAACACTATTTCATGTGGATGAAAACATATGATTTTTCACATGTTTATTTGGGCATATGATTTGGTTTTATAAGATGACTCTCTTATAAAAATGAATAATATAGAAATAGGTTTTGAGTGATAATACCTGTTTAAGCCAGTGGAACTGCCTGTCAACTCTGGGAGTGGGGAGGAAAGAGGGGAGGGAGACAACATGAATCATTCAACCTTGGAAAACTTCTGTGTAAATTTATTACTGGAATAAAATAAGAATAAAATTCTTTAAAACAATAAAATAAGTACTAGAAACACTAGCAGTAGCAATTAGAGAAGAAAAAGAAATTGAAGCCATCAAAATAGGCAACGAGGAGACCAAGTTATCACTCTTTGCAGATGACATGATGGTCTACTTAAAAAATCCTAGAGAATCAGCCAAAAAGCTAATTGAAATAATCAACAACTTTAGCAAAGTTGCAGGACACAAAATAAACCCACATAAGTCATCAGCATTTCTATATATTTCCAACACAGCTCAGCAGCAAGAATTAAAAAGAGAAATCCCATTCAAAATCACCTTAGACAAAATAAAATACTTAAGAATCTATCTCCCGAGACAAACACAGGAACTATATGAACACAACTACAAAACACTCTCCACACAACTAAAACTAGACTTGAGCAATTGGAAAAACATTAACTGCTCATGGGTAGGACGAGCCAATATAATAAAAATGAACATCCTACCCAAACTTATTTATCTATTTAGTGCTATACCCATTGAACTTCAAAAAACATTTTTTTACTGATTTAGAAAAAACCATAACAAAGTTCATTTGGAAGAACAAAGGATCAAGGATATCCAGGGAAATAATGAAAAAAAAAATACAAAGGAAGGTGGCCTTGCAGTCCCAGATCTCAGACTATATTATAAAGCAGTGGTCATCAAAACAATTTGGTACTGGCTAAGAGACAGAAAGGAGGATCAGTGGAATAGACTTGGGGTAAGTGACCTCAGCAAGACAGTATATGACAAACCCAAAGACCTCAGCTTCTAGGACAAAAACCTACTATTTGACAAAAACTGCTGGGAAAACTGGAAGACAGTGTGGGAGAGACTAGGTTTGGCTCAACACCTCACACCCTACACCAAGATAAACTCAGAATGGGTGAATGACTTGACCATAAAGAAGGAAACTATAAGTAAATTAGGTGAACACAAAATAGTATACATGTCAGACCTGTGGGAAGGGAAAGACTTTAAAGCCAAGCAAGACATAGAAAGTGTCACAAAATGTAAAATAAACAATTTTGATTACATCAAATTAAAAAGTTTTTGTACAAACAAAACCAATGAAACCAAAATGAGAAGGGAAGCAACAAATTGGGGGAAAATGTTCATAACAAAAACCTCTGACAAAGGTCTAATTACTCAAATATATATAGAGCTAAATCAATTGTACAAAAAGTCAAGCCATTCTCCAATTGATAAATGGGCAAGGGACATGAACAGGCAGTTTTCAGCCAAAGAAATCAAAACTATTAATAAGCACATGAAAAAGTGTTCTAAATCTCTGATAATCAGAGAGATGCAAATCAAAACAACTCTGAGGTATCACCTCATACCTAGCAGATTGGCCAACATGACAGCAAAGGAAAGTAATGAATGCTGGAGGGGATGTGGCAAAGTGGGGACACTAATTCATTGCTGGTGGAGTTGTGAAATGATCCAACCATTCTGGAGGGCAATTTGGAGCTATGCCCAAAGGGCAATAAAAGACTGTCTGCCCTTTGACCCAGCCATACCAGTGCTGTGTTTGTACCCCAAAGAGACAATAAGGAAAAAGACTTGTACAAGAATATTCATAGCGGCACTCTTTTTGGTGGCCAAAAATTGGAAAATGAGGGAACACCCTTCAATTGGGGAATGGCTGAACAAATTGTGGTATATGTTGGTGATGGAATACTATTGTGCTCAAAGGAATAATAAACTGGAGGAATTCCATGGAAACTGGAACAACCTCCAGGAAGTGATGCAGAGCAAAAGGAGCAGAAACATTGTACACAGAGATTAAAACACTGTGGTACAAGCGAACATAATGGACTTCTCCATTAGTGTCAATGCAATGTCCCTGAGCATTCTGCAGGGATCTAGGGGGAAAAAAAACACTATCCACAAGCAGAGGACAAATTGTGGGAGTAAAAACACTGAAGAAAAGCAACTGCTTGACTACAGGGGTGGAGGGGACATGATTGAGGAGAGGCTCTAAATGAACACCCTAATGCAAAGACCAATAACATGGAAAAGGGTTCAAATCAAGGACACATGTGATACCCAGTGGAATCGCACGTCAGCTATGGGAGGGGTGGTGAGAGAGGGGGAGGAAAAGAAAATGATATTTTTTTCCAAGGAATAATGTTTGAAAATGACCAAATAAAATAATGTTTTAAAAATTAAAAATAAATTAAAAATAATAAAATAATAAAATAAAAGGTGATGAATAGAAAAAAAAAAACACTATTTCATTGCATTCTCCTTTGTACCTATTAGGCTTCAATGAAACCAAGCTATTAACCATCTCTAGTCTTACCCTTCAGTTAAATTCAACAAACATTTATTAAGAGTAGGTGACACAACAGAAAGAAATATGGTTTGGGATTCTGAAGTCATGGTTACAAATCCTGCTTCTGCCACATGAAAAACCTTGGTCAAATCACTTTCCCCTTTTGGGCCTTGGTTTCCCTCCTCTGTAAAATGAAGTATTAAGCCAGATAAATGAGTAAAAGGCATCTATGAAGGGCTTTAAACCCCAGCTCTTCTTGACTCCAAGATTTATATTTAACAAATACTTGGATACACAGATTTAAAGGTTGGGATAGAAGTTAGGAGGAAAGAAACAAATTTTAGAATCATCTACATAGAGATAATTATTGGGATTATGAAAGTGAATGAGAGTGGGTAGAAAAATAAATACAAGGGCTTTGGATGAACTTAGGAGAGCATCCACATGTCAGCAATGGAGTGGTTGGAGAGTTTTGAAATAACCAATGGAAGTTCTGTGTCATGGAAACCTATGGAGGAGTGGACAGCTCCTGGCATCAAGTGCTAAAGAGATAAATGAAAATGAGAACAGAAAAACAATGACATTGGATTTGGCATTTAGAGAATATAGGTGACCTTGAAAAAAAATTATTTTGGAATAGTCATACAGAGAGAATTTTGATTATTTGAGGTTGAGGCATGAATAGGTAGACATGTACAATGAAAATGTATATGTATATGAGATATGTGAGATATATATATATATGAGTATATGTACTTAGTTATATATGTATATATGCATGACTATAAAATGTTTCTTCTAAGAAGTTGAAAGTCCGGGAGAGAATAGATGATGTAATAACTGGAATTTATGGCAAGGTCAAAGAAGACTTGGAGTTTGTTTTGTTTTAATATGGGGAGACCTGATCATATGGGTAGACTAAGAGGAAAGTAGTCCCAGAAGAGAAAGACAAATAGAAGATACAGGAGAGATGGAATTGGTGGAGTAAAACTGTCAAGGGGTCATGATGAAATGGGTTTAAGCGTTCACTTTGGGGATGATATATTTAAAGGTGCAAAGGACCTTAGAAGTCAACTTGCCCAACCCTTGAGGCCCATGGGTATTAATGAATTTGCCCAAGGCTGTAGGATCATAAATATAGAGCTGGAGAGGATCTCAGAAACTGAGACCAAGAGAAGAAAAGATACTTGTTCCTGGAAGGGAGCTAAAGTAACTAAAAAATACAGGTCAAAGTTGATAGGAAAGAAAATGACTTCCAAATTCGTCCCAAATCTTAGAGCAATGATGATAAGTTGGGAGAGGGATAAAGATAAATTGATTATTCAAATGTCATAATGAAGAGCAAGAAGTATTTTAAAAGCCAAGTAATGGGAGACACAGAATCAGAGAGTTAATAACTTTGCTGCCTGGGGTAAGTAGAATGCCTACAGTGACCTCAAATCAATCGTGTAATTTAGGGTATGTAATACCACAAAAAATAATTGAGATAAATTCAATTACACCATATGGGAAACTGATTCTCAGACAGGTATCATCAACAATGACTAAATTCTCGTTTTAATTATTTCTGTACTACTTTTAGCACCCTCTAAATTGAGGTACCCTAGGAAAAAATTCCTGCTGCATCACTCTCATTACTTTCTTGATAGTACAGGAGATTGTGGTCAAGGATGGGAATTTCCAAGTTAAAAGTAATAAGAAGCAGCACAGTACTGAGGAAAGAGTATTGATTCCAGCCTCAGAAGAGTGGATTTGTGTGCCTGTTTTATACCAAGTTCCAAATTATTCTCCCTCCTTTCTCAAGAAGTTCAGAACTTGGGTCACCATCTTCCTCTTCCCTTCAAATCCTGCCCTTACACTGGAAGTTCTTACCATCCATGCTGATTTCCCCTCAAACTCTTTTACCTCCCAATTCCTTTTTTGTTGTTCTGCCATTTCTCCGTGTATCCCACTCTTTATGACTTCATTTGAAGTTTTCTTAGCAAAGATACTAAAGTGGTTTGCCATTTCCTTCTCTAGTTCATTTTACAGATGAGGAAACTGAGGCAAACAGGATTAAGTGACTTACCCAAGGTCTCACAATTAGTAAATGTCTGAGGCCAGATTTTAACTCAAGAGGACAAGGCCTGGCACTTTCTCTACTGAACCACCTAGCATCACTGTGCCTCCAAATATTCCAATTCTTTAGCCTACATTGTTCCACTATAGCCTCTTATAGGGAGGAACACACACACTGGATCTCATCATTATTCATATGTTTCACTTCCTTAAATAAGAAATTCTGACTTTCCTCTAGCTGATCATAATCTATTATCATTCCATCTATCCCTAAGGCCTTAGCCTCTCCTTAATCTATTCTTCACCCTCATCAAGACCTCCAATCCTTCCAATCTCTTCACCTTTCAGTACTTTCTTAGACCATTAGCCTTGCTATAATTTCACTTTCCTCTATTTCCAGTTTCAACTCTGTAGTTAGCCATTTCAAATCATTGGCCGAATTTTCTTCCAATACCCCTGTTTGTTCTATGGTGGAGCATTTCTTGCCCAACCTCAACACTAGATTACCCCCAACATCCACCCTTTTTGTTCCTATTTACAAGGGAATGGATGGAAGAGAAGAAAGTCACACAACTGTACTGACTAGATATGCTATAAATTCATGTTATGCAATTTGAAATGAGTCCTTACTGTAGCAAATTAGTCCTTTTATTCTTTTCTTACTGATTCCATGGCTTATTCACCAAAGTTGGCTATCTCAAAATTTCTTTCTTCCTCAAGCCCCATCCCCCACCAAATCTGATCTTTCTTAGTGCTTGCTTGTACCTTCATTTCCTCCATCTCATTTATACAAAATTGTTTTCATGTTGTCTTTCCCATTAAAATTAAAACAGAAACTATCTTTGCTTTTCTTTGTATTCCCAATGCTTATCCGAGTTTCTGGCACATGGTAGATGCTTAATAAATGTTTATTGACTAAATCACCCCATTCTATCCTCCTTTCTGAGGCCAAGGCCAATCCTTCTGCATGTTCCTTTCCATATTCCTATTTATCTTTTCCAGACAATGATACTAACAATCTTTTCAATGTCTCAAATCTTTAGCCACTACTCATTCCTTTCTTATTACCTTTAAAAATGTTTACATACTATTTCCCCTATTAGAATATAAATTCTTGGAGATAAGGATTATTTCATTCACTATATTTTCCTCTTCACTCACTGCACTTATAGTCTCATAGAGAAGTGAATGGTATATAAATTTAGTAAATCCAATAGAAGTTAGAAAAATATATGGAAGCGGTCAACCAGCAGGGCCCAAGAGATTAATGGAGGAAAGAGCCCTTTCTACATAGGGATTCATGGATTTTTTTTGTGGCAGAGGTTGCCTTTCAGCTAGGCATTGAAAAAAAAAAAGAATGCCAATGGATAGAGATCGAGAAGATAAGGGATGTCTGTTCTAGGAATGGGAAGTTTCCTGTACAAAGACAGACAGGAGAGGATATGATCCTTGCTCAGTTACCATCATTTAGAATGCTTATATTTAAATTTCTTTGGATATAGCTCTTACCTGATCATCAATGTTACTAATGACCAACCTCCTAGTTACTCCTATTATTTGGGTTTCTCCATGATTTAGATTTTTGGCACCTAGTTCATCATCATTTTCTCATCTTTTATATATTTAGTACCAACTAGGGTGTTTTGCACCTATAACAAGTACTTTTAGATACTCATGATTTTGAAAGCTTGGAAATTTATGGTTGTGCATGAATGAATGAATGAATGAATCAATCGATCAATATTTATTTCATGCTTACTATTGCAAAGCACTGCACTGAACATCGAGGATCCAAAAGTGAGACAGCTCTTGTCCTTAAACAGCTTAGATTCTAATAGAGTGAAATTGTATATGTAGAGGAACGTAGGCCAGGTACTGGTGTTCTGATTAGAAAGTTTGTTATATTTAAAATAGTTATCTGCCATAAACTGTGGCAGTTAAAAGAGTTGAGGTTATAACTGTAGTAGATATAATAGTTGAGGTTATAAATTGTGATAGATATAAGAGTGGGTGAGTAAATTTGACCGCAGAAAATATGTTTCACTACAGTGTCTTGGTTTTAAATCAAATATAAGGTGGTCGCCAGGGAAATATTCCCAATTATGAATATACCCAAGTCAACTGGGTTTTATAGAGAATTTAATTAATAATACAATGAGGAATTAAAGAGAGAGAGAAAGAGAGAAAAAGGAAATAAGTATGAAGGGCCTTAAGCCAACATGGCCTAGACCTGAGTCTTAAGAGAGAGAGATCAGTCAGTCAGTCTTTTATCACTCACCACAAGGTCTGTCTAAGCAAGGATTCTAGTGACAGAGTCTCCTCAGAGAGAGTTCCAGCCAGAGTCCTCCTCAAAAAGCCTTCCAGCCAGAGACTGTTTCAAAGGGCCTCTCTCCAGAGCCTCCAGAGGGACAGAGTCCCCTCAGAGGAGCTTCAGTGAGACCTCCTTAGAGATTGTCCTCCAAGAGCTTCCCTTCTCCAGAGCCTCTCTCAAGAGATTCTCCTCAAGCCATCCTCATAAGAGATTCTGCTTTTTCTTATATAGGGGGTTTTCTCCTCTATGTCACCTCCCCTAAGTCCTTACATCTACCAATCACAGTAGATGTTTTCCAAAGGACAACCCATTCTAAAAACACTGCTGGGTCAACTAATCCCTTTAGTAAGTTTGAATCATAAAAAACACTGCTGGATAAGTTTTCACTTCTTTGCTCCTGGCAAGTTTACAAGTTGCCTGACCTTTAATAGGTATTTAGCACCTCATTGTATTAATTCTAAAAATAGGCATGGCTTAAAGAACTTTTTGCTTCACTATAAGTATGGGCCCAAGTACCCTCATTGTTTAGCAAGGAGTTTTTTCCCCTAAAGCAGTCCTAAGTATGGGTGGAGTAGAGGTCCTCCCATTTCTGATCCAAGTAGAGTTCTCACATCCAAATGTGGAATGTTCCCAGTAGGGAATTGTCCCCATGGAGAATTCCCCAATGTGGACATTTTTTAACATTCACAAGTCTGAGAAATTTCAAGATTCACAAGTTATGGGATGAAAAATGATCATCCTACCCAACTTACTTATTTAGTGCAATACCCATTGAAGAACCAAAAAACTTTTTTACTGAATTAGAAAAAATCATAACAAAGTTCATTTGAAAGAACAAAAGATTAAGGATATCAAGGGAAATATTGAAAAAAATGCAAAGGAAGGTGGCCTTGCAGTCCTAGATCTCAAACTATACTATAAAGCAGCGGTTATCAAAACAATATGGTACTGCCTAAGAGACAGAGAGGAGGATCAGTGGAATAGACTTGGGGTAAGTGACCTCAGCAAGACCTCAACAAGACAAGTCCAAAGACCCCAGCTTTGGGGACAAAAATTCATTATTTGATAAAAACTGCTGGGAAAGTTGGAAGACAGTGTGGGAGAGACTAGGTTTGAATCAACACCTCACACTCTATACCAAGATAAACTCAGAATGGGTGAATGACTTGAACATAAAGAAGGAAACTATAAGTAAATTAGGTAAACACAGATAGTATACATGTCAGACCTTTGGGAAAGGAAAGATTTTAAAACCAAGTAAGACTTAGAAAGAGTCACAAAATGTAAAATAAATAATTTTGATTACATCAAATTAAAAAGTTTTTGTACAAACAAAACCAATGTAACCAAAATTAGAAAGGAAATAACAAATTAGGAAACAATCTTCATAACAAAAATCTCTGACAAAGGCCTAATTACTCAAATTTACAAAGAGCTAAATCAATTGTACAAAAAAATCAAGCCATTCTCTAACTGATAAATGGGCAAAGGACATGAATAGGCAATTTTCAGTCAAAGAAACTGAAATTATTAATAAGCACATGAAAAAGTGTTCTAAATATCTTATAATCAGAGAGATGCAAATCAAAACAACACTGAAGTATCACCTCACACCTAGCAGATTGGCGAACATGACAGCAATAGAAAGTAATGAATGCTGGAGGGGATGTGGCAAAGTTGGGACATTAATGTATTATTGGTGGAGTTGTGAATTGATCCAACTATTCTGGAGGGCAATTTGGAACTATGTCCAAAGGGAGATAAAAGACTGTCTGCCCTTTGACCCAGCCATACCAGTGCTGGGTTTGTACCCCAAAGAGATAATTAGGAAAAATACATGTACAAAAATATTCATAACTGTGTTCTTTGTGGTGGCAAAAAATTGGAAAATGAGGGGATGCCCTTCAATTGGGGAATGGCTGAACCAATTGTGGTATATGTTAGTGATGGAATACTATTGTGCTCAAAGGAATAATAAAGTGGAGGAATTCCATGGGAACTGGAACAACCTCCAGGAAGTGATGCAGAACGAAAGGAGCAGAACCAGGAGAAGACTATACACAGAGACTGATAACACTGTGGTACAATTGAATGTAATGGACTTCTCCATTAGTGGAAATGCAATAATCCTGAACTACTAGGAGGGACTTATGAGAAAGAACACTGTTCACATTTAGAGGAAAAACTGTGGGAGTAGAAACACAGAAGAAAAACAACTGCTTGATTACATGGGCCGAGGGCATATGATCGAGGATGTAAATTCTGAATGAACATCCTAATGCAAACACCAACAATATGGAAATAGGTTCTGATCAAGAACGCATGTAATACCCAGTGGAATTGTGTGTTGGCTATGGGAGGGGTAGGGATAGGGGAGGGAGGAATAGAATATGATGTTTGTAACCAAGGAATAATGTTTGAAATTGACCAAATAAAATAAAAAAAAAATAGAAAGAGAAAAAAAAGAAAGTTATAGGATGGTAAGTAGAATCAGAGTTGTTGATTGACATTCCCTTTCTAATAGCAATGGCAATATTGATTTGATTAGCAGTAACATGGCCAAGATGCAAGAGGAAGCATGACTGGGCCTAGCTAGCTAAAATGAGCCCTCAAATTAAATGAATTTGCACTGGCATTAACTCATCAGGATCGGGTTGACCTCAGGGCAGTAGTTCCAAAGCCAAGTGTGTTAACTCCCCTAGAGAATGATCTCTGAAAGTCCAATTGAACAGAGGGTGCTGGAACATGGAAGATGACAAGAAAGAAGCCAGGACGGAATGATCTTGTCCCATTTGTAAATTATTATCTTGAAGAAATGCCTGAGGCTTTAAAAAGGAAAGAGATCAAGGTCATATAGTTAGTAAGAATTAGAAGTGGGACTTTAACCTAGATCTTCCTAATTCCAAGTCTACTGTACTACCTACTACACCTTAGCTGCCTTTATGTAGCATGAATTTGATGCTGCTTCATTTGAGTTGCACTGAATTTAGCAAGCTACATAGAAAGTGAGGAAAGAGAAAAAAAAGAGGAAAGAAAGAAAGAAAGAAAGAAAGAAAGAAAGAAAGAAAGAAAGAAAGAAAGAAAGAAAGAAAGAAAGAAAGAAAGAAAGAAAGAAAGAAAGAAAGAAAGAAAGAAAGAAAGAAAGAAAGAAAGAAAGAAAGAAAGAAAGAAAGAAAGAAAGAAAGAAAGAAAGAAAGAAAGAAAGAAAGAAAGAAAGAAAGAAAGAAAGAAAGAAAGAGGAGAAGGTCTATCTTTTCCCCTGGTTGGTGGGGAAAAAAAAAAAACTATTTCATATGAAGATTGAAGAAATAGAGAAAACTAAATTTTACCAGAGTCCTTATTCAGAGAGGGACAAAACCAAGCATAATCTGATTAATAATACTTCCTGATGCAAATTCATCTACCTTATGCTAGCCTGATGAAAAACCAATATTACACACACAAGAAAACAAATATACACACAATAAGACAAAGGCTGGGGAAGACTGTGTAACTTCCCCCACTCCCATACTTTCCTAGGCTTCCCGGAAAGAGTTACGTAAGTAAACATTGACTCAGAAGCTAGAGGCTCCATTCCTGGGGTAAGAGGGATTTCTGTCCTTTATCCAAGCCATGACCATTTCCCTTACAGACAAGAAAATCAACACCTTCATAGTCACAAAAAAGTCCCAAGTTGACTTTAATTGAAATATTCTGACCCTTCTGAGAATAACAAGCAGATTTTTTTTCAATTAAGTACTTGCTTAAAATGAAAAAAACATTAAAAAAGGAAAGTCACCCAAGTAGTCATGACCAAATCCCCTCTTTGAAAATGGCTCCTTTGAAAATGCTCAATGTGGCCATAGTTATTGTGGAATGGGAAAATGGAGGTCATTCAGTCCAGAAGCTCTTAACTTTTTTGTATCATCCTGGGTTTGGGTGATAATATGTAGAAAGGCTAAAGATTTTTTTGCAAGTTAATAATTTTATAACTTTTATTGGAAGTATTTTAATTAATTTGTTATTAAATCTCTCAGATTCATCATATCACTTAGAGCCCAGGGTCTAGAAGGAGGAAAATTGAATTCAAATCTGACCTCAGACACTTACTAGCCTAGGAACCCTAAGAAAGTTAACTTCTGTCTGTCTCAATTTCCTCAACTATAAAATGGGGATAATGGTAGCTCTTAATTGAAAGTGTTGTGAGGATCAAATGAAATAATTATTGTAAAGTACTTAGCACAGTAGGAGCTTAACAAATGCTTTTACCCTTCTTTTGGTATCTTTGGCAATTTGGTCAAGCCTACAGACCTCTTCTCAGAATATTTTCAAATGCATGAAAAGGATTACAAAGAAAACCAATTATATTGAAATACAATTATAAAAATAATTTTTGAAACAAGTTCATCAGCCCCAGATTAAGAATCTTTGATAGCCCAACCCCTCTCATTTGGCACCAATATGTTTCAGCCTCTAGCAGTTATAATTATTCCCTTTCTATGGCACTTTTTATAAATGACTTTATACAATCCTCCTAGTCAAGCAGGTTTCACACTATCATCTCCATTTTTCAGGCAAGAAAACGCCCTTGGGCAGGTTAGGTAACTTGCCCCGTATTGTGTGGTTGAGGTTGATCTGGAGTGCTAGGCTCCATCTGACTCTACATGTAGTACCCTTCTATGCTACGTGAAGCCTCTCCATGTACATATTTCAAAGTCATCAGAAGTCTTTCACAATGAACGTTCTGAAGCCAAATAGAGCAAAAGAAATCTAGTGAAAATGAATAAGAAGGAAAAGGAAGAAAGGGATGAATAAAAATGGAAGAGGTCACTAGAGTTACTTGTCTATGGACCTGAGTTTTTTCTAACATTGTGCTGCTTTCTGATCTGTTGATTGCCTCATCATGACAAGAGATCTAGAAGAAATCTAGGTATGTGTCAGGTGAACAAATTGTTAGATAGATATGGACAAGAATTACCCAAGAGGAAAGCTTGTATGGTTTGGTGTCTGCATTACAGGAGGAAGTACCCACATTGATGAGATCACAGAGTCATTGAAAAGCTGACATATCATGCTTATTTCTCAAAATGCCCCTCTCCTCTAATAGATAGCAAGGTCTTTAAAACCAGGTACAGTTCATCTCTTAGGTAAGACTAAACCAGGGAAGGGGAGAGGTTTTTTCCAAGGTCCAGAGCTGAAAAAAGTTGTGGGACTTCTGGGTAAGCATGGCTGCAGAGTAGACAGGACTCACTTCCTCTCCTCAGACCCAATGACACAGATGACTGCAAAAGACCCCCCCTAAAAAAACCACCATCCTCATAAGAAAGGAGGGACCCCACACTAAGGCCCATCACTGAAGGTAGGTGGGATTCTGGCATTTCCACAATATAAGGGAACGAAAAGCCAACCTACCCTCTCCCACCCACCACCCCACCACACCTTGGGAGCCAGAGTTAAAGTCAGCACTGTTAATAAGCACATGAAAAAGTGTTCTACATCTCTTATAATCAGAGAGATGAAGATCAAAACAACTCTGAGGTATCACCTCACACCTAGCAGATTGGCTAACATGACAGCAGAGGAAAGTAGTGAATGCTGGAGGGATTGTGGCAAAGTTGGGACATTAATTCATTGCTGGTGGAGTTGTTAATTGATCCAATCATTCTGGAGGGCAATTTGGAACTATGCCCAAAGGGTGATAAAAGACTGTCTGCCCTTTGATCCAGCCATAGCACTGCTGGGTTTGTGCCCCAAAGAGATAATAAGGAAAAAGACTTGTACAAAAATATTCATAGCTGCACTCTTTGTGGTGGCAAAAAATTGGAAAACGAGGGGATGCCCTTCAATTGGGGAATGGCTGAACAAATTGTGGTATGTGTTGGTGATGGAATACTATTGTGCTCAAAGGAATAATAAACTGGAGGAATTCCATGGAAACTGGAACAACCTCCAGGAAGTGATGCAGAGTGAAAGGAGCAGAACCAGGAGAACATTGTACACAGAGACTGATACAGTGTGGTACAATCAAATGTAATGGACTTCTCCATTAGTGTCAATGCAATGCCCCTGAACAATCTGCAGGGATCTAGGAGAAAAAACACTATCCACAAGCAGAGGACAAACTGTGGGAGTAAAAACAAAGAGGAAAGGCAACTGTTTGACTACAGGGGTGGAGGGGATATGATTGAGGAGAGACTCTAAATGAACACCCTAATGCAAATACCAACAACATGGAAAAGGGTTCAAATCAAGGACACGTGTGATACCCAGTGGAATCACTCAACAGCTAGGGGAGGGGTGGCCGGAGGAGGGGGGGAAGGAAAAGAAAATGATCTTTGTTTCTAATGAATAATGTTTGAAAATGACCAAATAAAACAATGTTTTAAAGGGGGGGAAAAACCCAGGTATAGCTTTCTTTTTTTCTTAAACCTAACAAGGACATTTCTAAACAGAGAGAAGACCAGAAAAATGTGACTGTCTATGAAACTGTGAACTTCTACTAAGTAAAGTTCTATTAAGTTTCTAATAAAATAGCATATTAAAAATTGTTACATAAATAATGTTAATATCACATTAATTATAACTAATGTGTTAGGTTCTGATACATTTTAAAGAAAATAATTTACATTTGTGTTAATAATTATACTGTTAAAGTTCTAACTTTCTAATAAAAACTAATGAATTGTTTTTAGTGTATAATAAATGTACCCTGCTAGTACCAACACTTCCCTGCTAGTCTGTGCCCTATTCTGAAGTTCCTTTTGCTCTCTTCCATGTATTTTTTTTATGTTTGACCTTCAGGTTATTTCTCTTTGTTTCTTCATTTAATTTATAAAATAAATATTCCAGTTTATTTGTAATTATTCATAGTAAATGGTTGCTGGAGAAATCATATGATTTTGAGAATATCAAATTTCAAACAATTTTAAGAATTCCTTTATAATACGTCTTTAAGAACCACATTTGTCTCTTCTCAACTGCCCCTCCTCCCTCAACATACAAATAGTGAAAAACAAACAGAAAATTCAACTGATAATTCCTTCTCATCTCTAAAATGACAGATTGGGCTAATGGGACAGCAAAGAATAATGAACAGAAAAGTGAAAGCTCAGCCTTTGTCAGTACTCAAAGAACTCCTTCTCTCCCCCCAAAAGGTAACTACCCTCTCTAAAAGATTTCATGATCTCTTATGTGGTTGTTTGTCTGTGGTCTCCCTGATTAGAATTGTGGGTTCCTTGAAGATGAGCACTAGTTTGAGGGGAGCAACTGCCTTTCACTGTATTCCCAATGCTCAGTACACAATAGATACTTAATAATTGCATAAAAATTTGTTGATTATCATTTTTCTGCTTCTTTTGTATATTGGTGGTTTTATTCCATTTTGGTGCACCAATCTCAATACCTTAGGCAATATTGTGTCTTAGCTGAATCACTTTAGTGTTTTTTTTTTAAACCCTTGCCTTCCATCTTGGAATCAATACTATGTATTGGTTCCAAGGCATAAGAGTGGTCAGGGCTGGGCAATGGGGTCACACAGCTGGGAAGTTATCTGAGGTCAAATTTGAACCTAGGACCTCTGGTCTCTGGGCCTGGTTCTCAATCCACTGAGTCACTAGGCTTCCCCCTAGTGATTTTTTATGTAGTTCTGAATTATTTTCCAGAATAATTGTACCAATTCTCAATTAATAATAATTGAGACAGCAGTAATGACAATAGCTAGCATTTGTACAGTGCTGTTTCCTCATTTGATCCTCACAGCAACCCAGGCAGGTAGGTCCTTTTTTTATGCTCATCTTACAAATAAGAAAACTGAAGTAGATTGAGGTTAAGTGACTTGCCTGGGGTCACCCAGCTAGAGAATGTCTGAGGGTGAACTTGAACTCAGATGTTCTTGATTCCAGGTCCAGCGCTCTACCCACCACACCATCTAGAGGCTGAAGCAGCACATTACTTGCATCTCTTTTCTCAGCCTCTCAAAAAAAAAAAGTTTTGGTCATCTCTGCCAATCCAATGAGTGTGAAGAGGAATCACAGAATTGTTTTAATTTACGTTTCTCTTATTTCTAGACAGACATCCTATAGTTATTTTGAATAAAACTTCTGTTCTATTTCTTCCTGTTGGGGTTTGTTGTAATATGCAAAAAAAGGCTGGAGATTTTTTTTTGAGGGGGGGGGTAGGTATTCTACAACCTATTTTGTTAGCATTAACTATTTCAATTAATTTGAGTTGAATCATAGAGTGTTGAATCTCTAGGGTTCATCATATCATCTAGCAAAGTGGTAATTTTGTTTCTCCTTTGTGTGAAGTGATGTGGTGTAATTTTCATGTTCATTGATACTTGCATTTCTTCTTTTGAAAACTGCCTTGTATACCAGAGAAACTTGCAACAAAAGATTGTTCCCACTTAATTCGGTTTCTTCTAATTCTAACAGCAAGATTCTGTTCATGCAAAAGGTTTTTAATTTTAATAATCAAAACCATCCATTATATTTCTAGAGTCACCTCCATTCCTTGTTTGGTCAAGAGCTCTCTCTCTCCATACACCATGGTGAAAAGATCTTCTACTCTCCTCTAATTTTTTGGACCCTGTGCTCTTCGAGCCCGTGACACCAGAGTCAAAGTGTTAAATTTTTGATTTAAGACTTCCTATAAATTGGGCTCCAGAAAAATCCTTGCAAGCTCATAGGTATAGATTTGCATACTAATGTCTAATTATCTGATTCTTGTTTCCCAATTGCTTCTCAGATGTCCTTGGTCCCCAGCTAGAAATTCAATAGGGAGAACATGTTATTTAGACAATGAAACTCCTGAGGGGAGGGGGGATTCTTCTACACTTTTTTATGTTTAATTTCTCTGATCCCCTCATACTCAACTTTTAGTGGGTTCCTAGGACACCCCGGTTTCCCTAATGACACCCCAGTGCAAAACAATTCTGCATTAGGAGCTTCACTCTGTGGCAACAAAAACAGCAAGTATCCAGAGCTCAGAGGATTTTGTTGCCTGAGCAAGGCAAGGTGCCCAGCAAATGCTAAGATATTAAATTTCTGTTGAGATGATTAAAAAGGGCTTCTTCATGTCTCACCGCATGAGCAGCTCTGTGTACGGGACATTAGCTATTTACTATAGCTGCAGCAAAGTGAACCTTCTCCAGCTCTCTCTCCACCCCTCTTTTATTCATGTATACAATAGAGGCTTTCCAGGAGAGCTTTCTGGTCACCTGTATATTTCTTTGTGTTAGAGTAAGACACTATAAAAAAGATGGAGTCTTATTTACTAAAAGGTGCTTTGCTTTTTATTAAAGCAACCAGTGGATCCAGGTTAAGTAGGCTGCACTATTTTAAAGCTGGTTTGTGGGGTAGCTGGGTGGCACAGTGGATGGAATGCCAGGGCTGGAGTAGGGAGGACCTGGGTTCAAATCTAGCCTCAGACACCTCCTAGCTGTGTGACTCTACTTGAGTTCTTTCACCCCTTGTCCTTCTATAGAGTTGTTACTAAGACAGAAAGTAGGGGTTTGTCTTTTTTTCTTATGGTTTGTCTATTACAAAAATGAATAGTATGAAAAAAGGATTTCAGTGATAGTATATGTATAAATGTAAGATTTAAGTTAATGTCCAGTACTTCAAGTATTATTTTTTTCAATTTATTATCTGACAAAATAGAACCAAGTGACTAAGTTTTTCTACCTGCTCAAAAATCCCTGCTCCACAAAAGCCACAAGAGGAAGGAAAGGGAGCTAGACATGGAATTCCACCCAATTTATATTCTGTATACGTCAACACATAACAACAGGAAGTGGTAGGGTGCTGGGAATCATAGTTTTGCTGGGGATCATAGTTTTTAGGGTAACAGAATCTAATTACACATAACACAGTGAAATTGCTTGTCAACTCCAAGAGGGAGGAGGGAAGAAGGGAGGGAGACAATAAGAATCATGTAACCATTAAAAAAAATCAATAAAATAAAATCAATAAAAAATAAATTTTTAAAAATCCCCCCCCAAAAGAAGATGGTTTGCTAAAATGGATAGAAGGTTGACCTCAGATTCAGGAAGAACTGGGTTCTGGGTTCAAATGTTACCTCTAACACATATTGACTGGTCCTGGGCAAATGACTTAATTTCTTTGTACCTCAGTTTCCTTATCTGTCAAATAAAGGTCTCTTTTTGCAGATGAGGAAACTGAGACATACAGAGTGAAGTGTCTTGTCCAGGGTTACACAGCTAATAAGCATCTAAAGCCAGATTTGAATTTACAAAGATGATTCTTCCTGACCCCAGACCCACTTAGCACTCTGGCCATTGTGCTACCTAGCTACCCTTACAAATAGAATCTCACATTACTCTCACAAGAAGGGGCAGCAAGGTGGCACTGTGGCCAGAGTGCTGGACTTGGAATCAGGATGAATTGAGTTCAAATGCAGACTGAAACACTTACTTGCTATGTGATCCTAGACAAGTCACTTAATTATTATTTGCCTCAGTTTCCTTTTCTGTAAAATTGAGATAATAATAAGACCTACATCACAATATGTTTGAGGTTATAATTATAAAAGGTTTTTCATTTTAATAATCATAATCATAAATTTTATTTATATAATCATCTCCATTCTTTGTTTGGTCAAGAACTCTCCCTTCATCCATCATGGTGAAAAGATCTTCTACACTCCTCTAATTTTTTGGATTCTACACTCTATGAGTCTATAACAACAGAATTGAGTTTTTGATGTGAGACTTCCTACAAATTGGGCTCCAGAAAAATCCTTGCAAGCTCACAGTTGTGAAGCCCTCTATATAATGCCTAGGACCAAGTTTGTATTACATAAATATTAGTTGTATTTACATAGTAGACACTGGGTAAGGCAGTGGATTTGAAATTAAAAGACATTGGTTCAAATCTTAATTTTGACATTTATAAGCTTTGTAACCTTAGGCAAGTCATCTCACTTCTCATCTGCAAAATGGAAATAATGCTACTTGCACTCTCTGTTTTAGTGAACTCCCTTAAGGTGCACAGGAAATAGTGAATAAAAAATATTTTCATAATCATAAGATAAAATATAAAAGAAAGCTATCATTATTATCCTTGGTATTATTATTATTGCTGCTGCCATTTTCTCATTCTTCTTATCTTGTTCAGTGGAGTTCAGATAGAAATTTTTCTAGGACAAATCACTATCCTGCTATAATTCTTTTGAAATTAACTGTCCAGGAACTATGGCCCAGGTGTGTCAAAGAACTGTTCTTTTGTAGAGTTGAAAAAAAATGGAATGGATATTCACCTTTTGTAGACTCACTAAAAGCATCCTTGGTCCAATTCTAGAATCCATTAAGATTAAATTAAGGGTTAAAGACTAAATCCATTATTGTTAGTGGCCAGCTAGACCACCACAGCACAAAACAAAATTCTTGAAGAGCTAGCAGGAATTTCCCAAGAATAAAGCCTTTCAGACTAACCTTATATCCTTTTTTGCATCAGGTAGGTTGACCAATAAATCACCATTGACCAATGGCTGATCTTAGGAGAAAGAACATGATCTAGGTAAATAGTAGAGTCCTAAATATTGACCTAATATGGTCATAAATATGACCGAAATATTAGCAAAGCATTTGATAAAGTCTTTCATGCTCTTCTGATAGAAAAACTAGAATGATCAATTGAGATAGCATATGTACAGTGCTTTATAAACCTTAAAAAATAATCAGTTACATGTACAATTGTCTAAGTAGAATTGTGGGTCCTGGAGAAGACTTTTGAGAACCCCTTGGACCACAAGGAGATCAAATCAGTCAATACTTAAGAAATGTATTCAGACTGTCCACTGGAAGGTCCAATACTGGAGCTGAAGCATAAATACTTTGACCACATAATGAAAAAACAAGACTCATGGGAAAAGATCTTTATGTTGGGAAAGATTGAAAACAAAAGAAGAAGGGGATGATGATGGGATGGAGAGATAATGTCATGGAAACAATATAAACTTAGACTGACTTCAAGAGACAGTGGAGTATCAAAGGACCCTGTATGCCATGGTCAGTGTGGCTCAGAGTCAGACACAACTGAATGACTGAACAACAACAACAACAACAATAACATAAGTAGATATAATTTGGAACTGAGCAGTCATTAATGGTTTGATATCAAACTAAATGGAGTTCAGTGGAGTCCCCCAGGGATCTATGCAATTTAACATTTTTGGTCTTTAATTTAGATAAAAGCACAAAATCCTTATCATATGTGAAATTAAACAGTTAGAAGGGATAGATAACAAGTTAGATGACAGAATCAAGATTCACTTTTACCTTTGTAGGCTACAACATTGAACTAAAACAAATAAGGCAAAATTTAATTGGGATAAAATGTAAAGTCTTATACTTGGGTCAAAAAATCAACTTTGAAAGTGCATTAGAAATGAGATATGGCTAGAGAGAAGCTTCTCTGAATAAAGATCCATTAAACTGTAAACTCCTTGAGGACAATGACTGTCTTTTGCCACTTCTTGTATTCTCATCACTTTGCATAGAGCTTGGCGCATAGTAGGCACTTAAATGTTTATTGGTTGCTTTATTGATTGATTGGTTTTAGTAAACTGAAAGCTCAATAAAAGTCAATTGTCTGTTATGTTGGTCCCTAAATTATTTTAAAAAAATCGAATCCAGACTATGCCCAAAGGGCGACAAAAGAATATCTACCCTTTGATCCAGCCAAAGCACTGCTGGGTCTGTACCCCAAAGAGATAATAAGGAAAAAGACTTGTACAAAAATATTCATTGACCATACATTAGGTCACAGAAACATAGCACACAAATGCAGAAAAGCAGAAATAATGAATGCAGCCTTCTCAGATCACAAGGCAATAAAAATAATGATTAGTAATGGTACATAGAAAACCAAATCTAAAACCAATTGGAAATTAAACAATATGATACTCCAAAATCGTTTAGTTAAAGAAGAAATCATAGAAACAATTAATAATTTCATCAAGGAAAATGACAATGGCGAGACATCCTTTCAAACTTTTTGGGATGCAGACAAAGCGGTAATCAGAGGTAAATTCATATCCCTGAATGCTTATATTAACAAACAAGGGAGAGCAGAGATCAATCAATTGGAAATGCAAATGAAAAAACTCGAAAGGATCAAATTAAAACCCCCCAGCAGAAAACCAAACTAGAAATCCTAAAAATTAAGGGAGAAATTAATAAAATCGAAAGTGATAGAACTATTGATTTAATAAATAAGACAAGAAGCTGGTACTTTGAAAAAAACAAACTAAATAGACAAAGTACTGGTCAATCTAATTTAAAAAAGGAAGGAAGAAAAGCAAATTAACAGCATTAAAGATGAAAAGAGGGACAGCACCTCCGATGAAGAGGAAATTAAGGCAATCATTAGAAATTACTTTGCCCAATTATATGGCAATAAATACACGAATTTAGGGGATATGGATGAATATATACAAAAATACAAACTGCCTAGACTAACAGAAGAGGAAATAGAATTCTTAAATAATCCCATATCAGAAATTGAAATCCAACAAGCCATCAAAGAACTTCCTAAGAAAAAATCCCCAGGGCCTGATGGATTCACCAGTGAATTGTATCAAACATTCAGAGAACAGTTAATCCCAATACTATACAAACTATTTGACATAATAAGCAAAGAGGGAGTTCTACCAAACTCCTTTTATGACACAAACATGGTACTGATTCCAAAACCAGGCAAGTCAAAAACAGAGAAAGAAAACTATAGGCCAATCTCCCTAATGAATATAGATGCAAAAATCTTAAATAGGATACTAGCAAAAAGACTCCAGCAAGTGATCAGAAGGATCATTCACCATGATCAAGTAGGATTTATACCAGGGATGCAGGGCTGGTTCAACATTAGGAAAACCATCCACATAATTGACCACATCAACAAGCAAATCAGCAAGAACCACATGATTATCTCAATAGACGCAGAAAAAGCCTTTGATAAAATACAACACCCATTCCTATTAAAAACACTAGAAAGCATAGGAATAGAAGGGTCATTCCTAAAAATAATAAACAGTATATATCTAAAACCATCAGCTAATATCATCTGCAATGGGGATAAACTAGACGCATTCCCAATAAGATCAGGAGTGAAACAAGGATGCCCATTATCACCTCTACTATTTGACATTGTACTAGAAACACTAGCAGTAGCAATTAGAGAAGAAAAAGAAATTGAAGGCATCAAAATAGGCAAGGAGGAGACCAAGTTATCACTCTTTGCAGATGACATGATGGTCTACTTAAAGAATCCTAGAGATTCAACCAAAAACCTAATTGAAATAATCAACAACTTTAGCAAAGTTGCAGGATACAAAATAAACCCACATAAATCATCAGCTTTTCTATGTATCTCCAACACAGTTCAGCAGCAAAAACTAGAAAGAGAAATCCCATTCAAAATCACCTTAGACAAAATAAAATACCTAGGAATCTATCTCCCAAGACAAACACAGGAACTATATGAACACAACTACAAAACACTCTCCACACAACTAAAACTAGACTTGAGCAATTGGAAAAACATTAACTGCTCATGGATAGGACGAGCCAATATAATAAAAATGACCATCCTACCCAAACTCATTTATCTATTTAGTGCCATACCCATTGAACTACCAAAATACTTCTTCACTGATTTAGAAAAAACCATAACAAAGTTCATTTGGAAGAACAAAAGATCAAGGATATCCAGGGAAATAATGAAAAAAAAAAACACACATGATGGGGGCCTTGCAGTCCCTGACCTTAAACTATATTACAAAGTAGCAGTCATCAAAACAATTTGGTACTGGCTAAGAAACAGAAAAGAAGATCAGTGGAATAGACTGGGGGAAAGCGACCTCAGCAAGACAGTATACGATAAACTCAAAGATCCCAGCTTTTGGGACAAAAATCCACTATTCGATAAAAACTGTTGGGAAAATTGGAAGACAGTGTGGGAGAGACTAGGAATAGATCAACACCTCACACCCTACACCAAGATAAATTCAAAATGGGTGAGTGACTTAAACATAAAGAAGGAAACCATAAGTAAATTGGGTAAACACAGAATAGTATACATGTCAGACCTTTGGGAGGGGAAAGGCTTTAAAACCAAGCAAGACATAGAAAGAATCACAAAATGTAAAATAAATAATTTTGACTACATCAAATTAAAAAGCTTTTGCACAAACAAAACCAATATAACTAAAATCAGAAGGGAAACAACAAACTGGGAAAAAATCTTCATAGAAACCTCTGACAAAGGTTTAATTACTCAAATTTATAAAGAGCTAAATCAACTGTACAAAAAATCAAGCCATTCTCCAATTGATAAATGGGCAAGGGACATGGATAGGCAGTTCTCAGATAAAGAAATCAAAACTATTAATAAGCACATGAAGAAGTGTTCTAAATCTCTTATAATCAGAGGGATGCAAATCAAAACAACTCTGAGGTATCAACTGACACCTAGCAGATTGGCTAATATAACAGCAAAGGAAAGTAATGAATGCTGGAGGGGATGTGGCAAAGTAGGGACATTAATTCATTGCTGGTGGAGTTGTGAACTGATCCAACCATTCTGGAGGGCAATTTGGAACTATGTTGGGCGACAAAAGAATATCTACCCTTTGATCCAGCCATAGCACTGCTGGGTCTGTACCCCAAAGAGATAATAAGGAAAAAGACTTGTACAAAAATATTCATAGCTGCGCTCTTTGTGGTGGCCAAAAACTGGAAAACGAGGGGATACCCATCAATTGGAGAATGGCTGAGCAAATTATGGTATATGTTGGTGATGGAATACTATTGTGCTAAAAGGAATAATAAAGTGGAGGAGTTCAATGGAGACTGGAACAACCTCCAGGAAGTGATGCAGAGCGAGAGGAGCAGAACCAGGAGAACATTGTACACAGAGGCTGATACACTGTGGTACAATCGAACGTAATGGACTTCTTCATTAGTGGCGGTGTAATGTCCCTGAACAATTTGCAGGGATCCAGGAGAAAAAAACACTATTCATAAGCAAAGGATAAACTATGGGAGTAGAAACACCGAGGAAAAGCAACTGCCTGAATACAGCGGTTGAGGGGACATGACAGAGGAGAGACTCTAAATGAACACTCTAATGCAAATATTATCAACATAGCAAATGGGTTTGAATCAAGAAAACATGTAATGCCCAGTGGATTTACACATCGGCTATGGGGGCTGGGGAGAGGAAAAAAAATGATCTATGTCTTTAATGAATAATGCTTGGAAATGATCAAATAAAATATTAAAAAAATTAAAAAAAAAGATTTCTTGAAAAAAGGAATTGAGAGATGCATTATATACCCTGACCTGGTCACTTCTTCTTTGGAGCATTGTGTTTAGTTCTGCATGACTTATTTCGGCAAGGTTGAGAAAGGTGGAGAATTCCAAAGAGCTATCAGGATGGTGAACAGTCTTAATTTCATACCACATCAGAATCAAGAGAAAGTGTTTCTGCCTGGAGAAGGAAGGACTTTGGAAAAAGCTATCCTCTTATATCTGAAGGGCCAGACTAATTCAGATGAGCTCTAGAGGGCAAAGCTAAAAGCAGGTGCTGGAAGTTACAAGTTGGAAAATTGAAGCTGGATATCAGGAAAACTTAGAAATAATTCAATTGGTCTCAAAGTGGACTGCTCTGCCTCAGTTTCATCATCATTGAAAGGGAAGGTAACAAATATCTATTTCACACCTACTATGTGCCAGACACTGTGTTAAGTGCTTTGCAAATATTATCTCCTTTGATCTCATTGAATGTCTTTAAATAAAGGCCAGTTGATCACTTGTAGAAGGGATATTTTTTCAGGTGGCCACTGAACCTTGAGGCCCTTTCCAATTCTGGTCTCATGATTGTGTGAATGTTAGAAAATTCAGAGAACCTTATTTAGATGCCTTCATGATATTCTCAGCATGCAACAAAGATTGCAACACAATTTTATAATTCATAGCTGTAGAGCTAGAAGGGACTACAGAGGCCACCAATATCCCCACCTTCATTTTACAGATACAGAAACTGAGTCTCAGGGAACACAAGTTCACATAAGCCAGAAGTGTAAGAGGTGGGGTTGCTCTGACTCTTAAAGTCACTGTTCTTTCCGCTGGACCACACAGCCTCCAGGGATAAGAATTGCCTTTTCTTGAGTTAAAATGAATTTGTTCTGTAAAAGATTCCCCCCATCCCTCCCCCAAAAGCTATCAGAGCATAATAACTGACATCTATATTAAGCATTAAGATTTGGTTTGTTTTTTTTTTAATTTCCAAATTTCAGAAACTTTTCAAGAGATGGTTAAAAAAAACCACACACTTAACAACCACTTCTAATGTTTTCCATTGTTCCCACTCAGCTTCAAAGCTATTGTGCATAAAGCCCCTTGACCGTGTGCCTGTGTATTGCTACATTCCATTTGAATCAATAAATATTTATCAGCAGTCTCTTGCTTTCCTAGAACTCTATTAGTCACTATGGGAATAATAAGAAAATACAGAGGGCTATCCCAGGGGTAAAACAAGCCAGGGTGATTGCCCCAGGCACTGTGCTTTGGTTCCCTGGCTCCTTACAGCTGCCAGGGGAGGAGACAGCTGGCAGGAGGCAGCTGGAGGCCAGAACACATTCATCCTTTTTCTCTCTACTCCTCCCCACCCCCACCCCAAGCCCCTCTAGGACAAACTCCCTCGGGCTACTTGTTAGACTTTTGAGATCCTTTCTCCTAGCAGTCCTGCCCCCAGCCCTGCTTTCTGGTGTCAAAGCTATCATCTCCATTGATCAAAGTTAACTTAGGTGCTCATTTCACCAGACTTGGAAGGGACACAAGGTTTAACTGGGGTGGTTCAACCATACAGTGTGATTTAACTTTGGCCCCAGGCTGCACTAGTCATAGCATTGGAAATAGAAAAACAGTCCCTGCCCAGAAGTGTGTATCATTTCTGCCAACAAATAAACATTTAGTAGCCAATCAATCAACATGCATTTATTAAACACCCAGTGTGCTCCAGAGACTGTATTAGGAGCTCAAGCTATAAAACTGGAAGTGAAACAGCTCCTGGATACATGAACAATAAATAAGCCTCCCTTCCCAATCCCCTACATACTCTGGGATTTGCTGGCCCTTGAACAAGACTTTGCCTTCCTTCCAGCACTTTCACTGACTGTCTCGAATGCCTGCAATGCCCTCCCTCTTTATCTCTGCCTCCTGGCTTCCCTGGCTCCCTTCATGTCCAAACTAAAATCCTACCTTCTGCAAGAAATCTTTCCTGATCCCTCTTAATTCTAATGCCTTCCCTCTGTTCGTTATCTCCAGTTCCTCCTTTATATGTGCATCTTGTTGATACAGAATTGTTTGCATGTTGTCTCCTCCATTTGACTTGAAGCTTCTTGAGGGAGGGGATTATCTGTTGCCTTTCTTTGTATCTGTAGTACTTAGAACAGTGCCTGTCACATAGTAGGTTCTTAACAAATATTTGTTACCTTATTTAACAGGTACCTTTTTGTTACCTGATTGTTACCTGATGGATGAATGAATGAAAACATTTTAATTACTTACCCTGTGACCAACACTATGCTAGGTGATGGACACACATCGACAAAAGTTCTGCCTTGAGGAACTTATATCTTAACAGCATATTATTTTATGAATACATTAATAATGTAAACTTATTCAATATATTATTATGTTATACGGATTAAATTATAAGCATTAATATTTTAATTTAAATATTATACAGAATAAATACAAAATACATACAAGGTAGTAGAGAGAAGACTCAATTTATCCACTCCAATTTTAAGCATTTATTATTATGTAAGAGATTATCATTATTCAACAGATACTTATTAAGTCTCTTTTAGGTATTGGAAGATAGGCCTGAATGAACAGAATTCATGAATCAAAAAACTAGACAGTCAAAAAGCGAACGAATGAATCTACTATTAATTTTTAAGTTTTATTCAAATGAACTGGAGGAATTCCATGTGAACTGGAACGACCTCCAGAAATTGATGCAGAGTGAAAGGAGAAGAACCAGGAGGGCATTGTACACAGAGACTGACACACTGTGGTACAATTGAATGTAATGAACTTCTCTACTAGCAGCACTGCAATGATCCAGGACAATTCTGAGGGACTTGTAAGATGCTACCCACATCCAGAGAAAGAACTGTGGGAGTAGAAACACAAAAGAAAAACAACTGCTTGATCACATGGGTCAATGGGCATATAAAGGGGGATGTAGACTCTAAACGATAACTCTAAAGCAAATATCAACAATATGGAAATAAGTCTTGATCAATGACACATGTAAAACCCAATGGAATTGCATGTGGGCTATAGGAGGGGGGTGGGAAGAGGGGAGGGAAAGAACATGAATCTTGCAACCATGGAAAAAATATTCTAAATTAACTAATTAAATAAATAAACTTAATTTAAAAATAAAAAAATAAAAGTATTTATTCATCACTCACTCTGTGTCAGACACTGCTAAGCACTGGGGATATAAATACAAACAAAAACAAAAACAGAGTCCCAGCCCTTAAAGAGTTTTCATTCATTTCCTATAGTAGCAGACCTTTTGACTTTCTCATCATGGTCCCCCATAATCTCCTCATCCTACAAAATCAACCTCAAAGATACCCTCTGCCCTAGGACCACTCTGATTGGAGTAGAGTGCATTGGCTTTCTTTTGTGGGTCATCTTCATCCATTAGATTGCAAACTCCTTGAGAGCAGAGACTTTTAAAAAAATCTGTGTCTTGTGTTTAGCACGATTCCTGGATTATTAATTGTTTATTGACTAATTAAATACATAGAGGGACATGGTGCTCAGGAACGGAAGTTTTCATCTTGTCAGCCAGATGGTGAAAGCACTTGCCATGCCCTCTTCAGCAAGGTCTGTCTACTGGGAGACAGGCTAATAGAAAGGGTGAACTCTTACTACTCGGAAAGTCAGATATATATTCCAGGCTGTGGATCGACCTAGAGAAGAAAAGTTGGCTTGGCTTCAAATCCTGCCCTGAAAATTTAACTAGCTGATTGCCCCTGAACAAATCTCCTGGTTTCCCTTTTTCAAGCACTTTAATTCCCTGAGCCTTATCTGCTAAGTCATAGGTGGATTGTCATTGGTTTGGATGGAATGAGATGCCATAATGCAGATTTACCACACTGTAAAACTCAGAGCTTTTTTGTATTTGAATAATATGCTTAGGGCACAATCTAAGCCAGCAAGTACAAAGACAATAAACAAACCTGGGGGAGGAAGAGAACATAATGCAAAGAGGGAAAAATATCAGAATCAGACAAATTAAATATTTACTATGTCTACATGAGGAAACAATAAATCCATATTTATTAAGTGCCTACTATATGCCAGGCCAATATTAGGTGGCAGAGATATTCAGACAAAAGTCAAACAGCCCCTGACCTCAAGGAACTTACATTCTATAAAAGGCAACAGATACACATCAATCAACAAATAAGGATTTATTAAATACTTCCTGTGGTACAAAGCCAAAATAAGAATCTTTGCTCTCTCAGGGCTTATATTCTACTAAGGAATTATTTGAAAGGTTTCTAAAGAACAGGGCATTGCTACAATTTGTTCAGTCATTCCTCAAAGAGTATGCAGTCTTCAAATTATTATCCAGAATGGTTGGAACAATTCACAGGTTCACAAAACAGTTCATTAGGGTACCTATTTTGCCCTCATCCCCTTTTAACATTTGCAGTTCTGATAAGTAGTACCTCTGAATTGTATTAATTTGCATTTTTCTATTCAATAGTGACAGTGGTTTTTTTTTTCCAAATGACTATAGATAACTTTGATTTCTTCTTCTGAAAACTGCATGTTCATATCCTTTAATCATTTATCAATCAAAGAATGGCCCTAATTTTTGTAAATTTGACTCAGTTACCTACATATTTGAGAAATGGAAGCCTTTATCAGAAAAACTTCCTACAAAATTTTTTATATGTCATTATCTATACTACCTTTAAAGAAATGTAATTTCTTTGATATTTTTAATAATTAGATCTATTTTTGCTTTGTCTAAAATTATGATTGTTCCACATTAGATTCTGCTCCAGCCCTTTATTTTTAACTCTGTGTGTCTTTCTATTTCAAATGTGTCTTTTGTAAACAATATTTTGTTTGATTCTGGTTCCTAACCCAGTCTGCTATCTAGTTCCCTTTTATGGATGAATTCATCCGGTTCATATTCACAGTTGTGATTACTATGTATTTCCCTTCATCCCATTACCTTCTGTTTCATCCTTTCTCTTTTTATCCTGTCCCTCCTCCAATGTCTATTTTGCTTCTAATCATTTCCTTTCTTAATCTGCCCTTCCTTCTATTCACCCCCTTCTCCTTCACTTGTCCCCTTCCTGTTCTACTTTCCTTTGAGTAAGAAAATTTTTTATTCACAACTGAGTGTGTATGTAAATTCTTTTTTTAAAACCAATTCCGGTGAGAATGAAATTCAAGTATTGCTCCCCCCCCCTCCATTTTCCACTTAATTCTAAAGACTTTTCTTTGTGTGTTTCTTTTTTTGTGAGAAAAATTTTCCACCTTCTAACTCATCCTTCTCCACTCTCCCAGTACATCCTTCTTTCCTCCCCTTTAATTTTTTTTGGCGATCATTCCAACATAATCAACTCATACCTATACCCCCTGTTTATATGAACTCCTTTTTTCTGCCCTAATAATGATAATGTTCTTAGGAGTTCTATGAATTATCTTCCCATATGGAAATGTAAACAGTTTAACTTTATTGAGTCTCTTATGATTACTCTTTCATATTTATCTTTTTTTAATGCTCTCTTGAGTCTTCTGCTTGAATGTTAAGTTTTATATTCATTTCTTGTCTTTTTATCAGGAGTTCTTGAAAGTACTCTATTTCATTAAATATCCATTTTTCCCCTGAAGAACTAAACTTGGTATTGTTGAGTAGGTGACGATTAGTTGTAATTCTAATTTCTTCACCTTCTGGAATATCTCATTCCAAGCCCTCTGCTCTTTTAAAGAGGAAGCTGATAAACCTTGTGATACTGACTTTGTCTCCACTATATTTAAATTGTTTCATTCTGGCTGCTTGAAGTATTTTCTCTTTGACCTAGAAGTTCTAGAATTTGACTATAATATTCCTGAGAGTTTTTGCTTTGAGATCTCTTTTAGGAGGTCACCTTTAATCACATAGGCTTGGATTTAAACAGCATCATTTTTCTGAACAATACAATAAATCATTTTTTCTCCATTCTCCATTTTCTCTGTCTCATGTGTTCCCTCTCAGTTTTTCTTCCTGTTTCTCTTTTTGCCACCCTCTACCTCTTCCTTTTTCTCCCCCTCTCCTTCTATTCCTATCTCTCCCTATCTTCTCCTTCTTTTCCATGTCCCACCTATCATAATTATTTGTACACCTGCTTCCCTCCCCACTAAGATGCAAACTCCTTAGTTGTTGGGCCTACTCTATCTCTGTATCCCTAGAGAAGAGCCCAACCTAGTCTCTTGCACTTGTTTAATAAGTGTTTGTGGAATGAAATGAGAACAATGTTAAGTCCTGAAAATTCAGTAGCTGTCTGAAAAAATACAAAAGCTCTGTGTATTTTAAAAATCTGTGAATGTCATGAGGCATATGGTCCAGATCATGACTGTCCAGCTGTCAGTTATCATTTATGAGAACTCATTTTTATTATGTAAGCATCGAAATTAGGAAGAGAACATTCCTATTAGGTCATCTCTTTGGTCTTTCTTGTTCTGTGTGCAACTTTTTTTTTTTCCTTCTTCAGTTAAAGTTAATGTGCACTCCCTCTTTCCTGACTTCTTAAGAAATTGTAAGAAAAAATTCAAAATGAAATCAAACAAAAAGAATGAACGGGATAAGGGAGGGGGGAGGGTACATGGGTGCCTGAGTAGATTAAGAGCCAGGCCTAGAGACGGGAAGTCCTAGGTTCAAATCTGACCTTAGACTCTTCCTAGCTGTGTGACCCTGCACAACTCATTTAACCCCATTGCCTCCCCCCTACCATTCTTCTGCCTAGAAACCACTACACACTACTGATTCTAAGACAGAAGGTAAGGGTTTAAAAAAAGCAATGTTAGTAAATAAAACCTTTTTCATCTACTTCATAGATCATAGAAACACAGAGTTAAAGCTGAGAAGAAACAAAGGATCAGAGATTTAAAGGTGAAAGAGACCTTAGAGGCCATGGGGTTCAACCTCCTCATTTTACCCCAAAGGAAACTGAGGTCCAAAGAGGTAAAGCTACATTTGCTTAAGGTCTTAAACTAGTATGTGGTAGAAGTAGGACTAAATCTTGGATTCTTTGAGTTCTTAATCTTGCCTGCTGCTGCTTCCCCTAGAAATGATCTACTCCAACTCTTCATTTTACTTAACCATGAAGAAAGTGAATCTCAGAAAGGTTATGTCTCCTGAGGACAGACTGAATCAGAAACATAGTCATTTATTGTATCAAGTCAATACTGAAAAGGATACTGAGCAACTCTCTGGTAGATTTTCCCAAGGATCTCTAAACAGATCTAAGTTTTTGAACAGAAGACACATGATAGCAGGGGACCAGATTTTAATTTCAGGGCTGAGAAAGTATTTGTGATTGATCACAGGGGAGGAGGGACCCTGATCCCAATTCTGAGGCATGCACTTATAATTGAAACCATAGAAGGGCATGGGTAGTCATAGCCCCAGGGCCATGAGAAGTGGCCTAGGGCTGGTGACTAGAGGGGAAAAAACCTTTACTTCTTTCTGGATAAAGATCAAATCACAGAGCAGGAGAGCTGGAACCATGCTTCTCCTTTGGTCAGACCTTGTTGAAAGCATAGCTCTGAAAACAACAGTAGGAAATGCCTGAAGCATGGGACAGTGCCGCCAATGAACAAATAAGAAAAAAAAAATACCTGACCATAACAAGTTACTATGGTGACAGAGAGGATCAAGACAAATTGAGAAGAATACAACAATGCCAAAGCAAGTATGAGCAAAGCCTCAAAGAAAAAATTATGAATTGGAAACACACCCAACAAGAATTTCTGGAAGAATTCAAACAATATTTTAAAACCAAATAATTTACGGTTATTTACTGCTATGAATTGTGTACCTAATCTATGCCCCTGCTCCATCACTCTATTTCTTAGCCAGTACCAGATTGCTTTGATGATTACCTCTTTGAAATACAGTTTTGGACCTGGCACTACTAAATTATCTTCCTTTACAATTTTTTCCCATCAATTCCCTTGATATTCTTGATCATTTGTTTTTCCAGATGATTTTTGTTATGACTTTTCTAGCTCCCTAAAATTGGTTTGGTTTTGTTGGGTTTTTTTGGTAATTTGATTGGTATGGTTCCACAGTGCCTGCTTCATCTGCCTTCATGGCCATTGAAACAAATTGTTTTCATTCACCCATTCCACTGGGAGAAGTCTTTATGTGTTTAGAGTAGACACCCCTCCCTACAAACTCAGTAACAAAAGTTTGTGGCTCATTGGTTACCTTTAACTTCATTTAGCCTGTCTTTGGAAATGATTTAACTAAGTCGTGGCCCCTAGGCCTGCTACAGCTTCTTGGAATCACAGATGAGAATTGGGTGAAAGTTAGACACCAAAGATGAGCAACCCTGAAAAGGCCTCAGCAATTCCTAACACCAGAGATGCTAGTCCTCCCTGAACACACCATACACCCCATTACTAGCTATCCTAAAGAAGATACCAGATGGCCACTAGTCAAGGATCATAGACATAGGTTTTAAACTTTGGAGGAAACTGAATTACTTCTGAGGTCCCTGCCCATACTGCAATTCTTAGAATATAATAAAAAGAATCTATTGTAAATAAATAAAAAGAATATAAGAATTTATGTAATAATGTATAGGTTTTAGACTCCTTTTCATGCATTATCTCATTTAATCCTTATCACAGCAGTCCTCTGAAATAGGTATGATGAGTACACTTACTTGTATTTCCTTGGTGAGGAATACAGGGCTCAGGGAGATCATAAATTCATAGCTGAAAATCAACTCATAGAGCTAAGCATCAATCACTCAATCAATAAGCATTTTTATACACCTACTATATGCAAATGACTGAGTCTAAGCCTACTCTTTACCAGTCATTATGCGAGGTACTGGGAATACAAAAACAAAAATGAAACATTCCCTGCCTCCGAAGAAGGCACAATGAGGAAATAATATGTGCACTAATAAATACTATATACATCACATATATACAATAATGACCTCAGAGGTCCTCTGGTCCAACCCCTTTCCCCATTTTAAAGCTGAGGAAAATGACATTGAGAGGAGAGAAGTCACTTGCCCAAGTCCACATAGGTAGTAAATGGCAAAAGTGGGTTACAAATTCAAGTCATCCTGAATCCTACCTAGTGCTCTTTCCACTGTAACAGATGAAGTTACTTGTCTATAACCACCCAGTTAGTAACATCAGAGGCAGAATTCAAATTCAGATCCTCTTGTCTATGAATCCATCACTTATTCTACTTATTCTATTATTAGATATATACTCATTATATATTATATACACATATATAATATATATCTATTCTATGTATTTAATCTTTTCACTTTAGAAATATGGAAACTGAGGCCCAGAGAGATTAGGTGATTTTCCCCAAGATACTCCATTCATATTGGAGGTGGGATTTGAATCCATTCTCTCTGACTCCAGTGTCATGGTACCAGCATCTACACTGGTATATCACACCTGTTATACAGTTGTAATGAACTGATTGGGCCAATTATCCACTACTGCTGAGCTCACAAACTAGTCTATGACATACTGATTTAAGAAAGTTAAGACACTGATATCCATATCCTCTTCTCCTGCCCCTATTAACAGAAAAGGTACAGGTGCCAAAGCACTTATGAAAATCACCAATTGGCTCCCCCTATAGGAGTTTATTGATAGTAGCTTTAATCTTTGCCATGAGGCTCTGAGAGGTTTGATTTTGTTCACAATACTTCGTCTTGGGTGTCATAAATCTTCAGGGAAAGGATGCATATGTTGAGAGTAATGCATAAAAAGTTGTCCCTTTTATCCTGAGTAACTCAGCATTGTGCAGCTCCTAGGCTGATCAGCTTCTCCATTATCTGAATAAATATCTGATGTCTTGTTTTCTTTCAAGGAGGCAGGTGCAGGATGGAGTAGGAAGCCTGCCAAGAAAGATGATAAATTACCATTCGGCCGCCAGGCACCTCCGCCTGAATGTGGGGCTGCTGGGAATTAAGAGAGAGTAAGAAGAAACTGGGGGAGGGGGGACCGGGACTTCTGAGTGCAACTTTAGAGGAATATACTTTCTGCCCAATGGTCCCTGTGACCTTGGAGGTATGGGCCTTACACCGCCATCAGAGGCAAGGACTGTTTAAATATAGTCAGGCACTGACTCATCAGGCACAAATGAGGGGTCAATTGGGAATACTAAATTCGACTAAAAGACCCTTTGGAAGAAAACAGAGCCTGGGTTAGGAAGAAGGAGATGAAGAATAAGGCAGAATCTACCCACAACTCTGGAGTGGACATCTGTGATTTCTAGGACCATAGCATCTTTTCTTTAGAGGCAGACTCAATGATTAACCAATGAGTCTTTTAAAAAGTGTTTACTTTATGCCAGGCTTTAGAGTTACAATAAGAAAAACAAATTAAATAATCCCTACTCTCAAGATGCTGATATTCCTGGGCCAATTGGGTAGCTCAATGGATTGAGAGTTAGGTCCAGAGATGGGAGAGCCTAGGTTCACATCTGGCCTCATATACTTCCTAGCTGTGTGACCCTGGTCAAGTCACTTAACCCCCATTGCCTAGCCCTTACCACTCTTCTGCCTTGGAGCCAATACACAGTACTGATTCTAAAACAGAAGGTAAGGGTGATGTTGAAAATTCCTTTAAGTTAAACAATATATACCCATATATGTATATGTCAAATAAAGACAAATTAATATAAGGTGCCACATTTTTTCAAACTCAGAAAAAGGCAAAAACAATGGTTTGGACATGGATCAACAGAAGTCATGGAGTCGAGGGATGGACTCCATATGGTAGTGCTATTTGCAAGGGAGTTTTGTTGCCAAGCTTCTTGTCTTGCCCCTTCTTGAAACTGTGCATTGGAGAATCAATTTGGTATTCAGTCAATAAACATTTATTAAGTGTCCATATTTGCCAAACATTCTGATAAGTGCTGGAGATACAAAGAAAGACAAAAGATAGTCCACTCCTCTCAAAGCTCACAATCTAAAAGGGAAGGCAAATGCGAATGATTTATATTCAAATAAGATAGATTTAGGTTAAACTGGAGATAATCAACAAAGAGAAGATGCTGGCATTAACAGGAAGGGCTTTCTATAGAAGGTGAAATATAGTTTTACTGGGACTTAAAGGAAACCAGGGGTTTCAGGAGGTAGAAATGAGGAGAGAGACAATTCAGATATGAGGGGCAGTCAAAGAAAATAAAGGAAGTGAGGAGACCAATGCCATTAAACTGGTGACTATTCAAGGGTGCTCAAGGCATAAGAAGACTGGAAATGTAGAAATGGGCCAGGATATGAAGGGGTTTGAAAGCTAGAGGATTTATATTTGATACTAGGGGTGTCATGGAACCTTTGGAGTTTATTGAATAGGAAGGTAACATGATCAGACTTTGAGAAGATCAGCTGATAACTGAGGATGGACTTAATAGGGAGAGATTGGAAGCAAGAAGCACAACCAACAGATTTTTTTTTAAAGTCCAGGTATGAAGTGAGGAGGGCCTGAAACAAGATAGTAGTGATTTGAGGAGAGAGAAATGGGAATAGATGGGAAAGATTAATGAAATTAAAAGCTACAGGACTTTGCAACAGACTGAATGTTGAAAAGAAATTGAAAAAGAATGGGGAGTTAAGGATGATACCGAGGCTGCAAGCCCAGGAGTATAGTGGCACCTTCTACAATGATAGGAAATTTTGGAAGAGGGGAGGATTTGGAGGGAAAGCTCGTGAATTGAGTTTCCTAAATGTAGGATTTTAGATGTCTATGGGACATCCAATTTGAGGAATCTAATAGGATGTAAGCTTAGAGGTTAGCCTATTAGTACTGTGCCTGGTACCTGGTAAGTGCTTAAAAATAGCTGTTGAATTGAATAAAAGAGATGTTGGGGCTGGATAAATATATTTGAGAATCATTAGCATAGAAATGATGACTGAACTCATGGTTGGGGATAAGATCATCACACAAAGTAGAATAGAGGAAGAAGAGAGTCCAGGACAGAGCCCAAAATGATACCCATCATTAGCAGGAGTGAGCTAAAGGGAACTCAAGCAACAGAAACTCATGGCAAATAAGAAGGGAGACAGCTAAAACAGAGTAGTACCTTGGAAACCTAGAGAGAAGATGTTATCAAGAAGAGAGTGATCAACAATGTCAAAGACCACAGAGAAACCATGAAGAATGAGGATTGAGAAAAGGCCCTTGTACTTTCTGCAATTCTGTAATTAAGAGATCACTAGTAACTTTGGAAAGAGCATGTTGGGTTGAATGATGAGGCCAAAAGTCAACTGTAAAGTTAAGAAGGAGTAGGAAGAAAGGAAGTAGAGACATTGATTATTGATTATAAGTTAGCCTTCTCAATAGTTAGGGAGGAGAGGTAAGGGATGACAGCTAGCAAGGTTGCAAAGATCAGATGAGGATATTTTTAAGGATGAAAGAAATATAGACACTTCTATAAGCACTAGACAAGTAGGGAAAAATTGAAGATGAATGAGGGAATAGCAATGACAGAGGGGGGAATTTTCTAGAAAAGATGGCTTATAATGGTATCACTTGCACATGAAGAGTGGTTTGCCTTGACAAGAAAAAGGAGCCATTTGGGGCAGCTGTGTGGCTAAGTGGATAGAGAGCCAAGCCTGGAGACAGAAGGTCCTGGGTTCAAATCTGGAATCAGACACTTCCTAGCTATGTGACCCTGGGCAAGTCTCTTGACCTCAATTGCCTAGCCTTTACCTCTCTTCTGCCTTGGAATCAATATTAGAAGGTATCTAAATGATATGTAAACAAGAGAAATCTCTCAGAAAATTACCTCAGTCTTTAGCGAAATATGGCTTAAGGAATAATTTAAGAAAGGATTTTTTTTAAGTTAAATTGACCTGATCAGAGTAAAGCCTGTCCCCCAAATTTCCAGTCTGATATTCCAATTTAGATCCCAGCTCCAGAGAATAGAGCTAATCACATGATACAGAAGCTGTTCTCTAATGCCCAGACTCACCTGCTCAGATCCCATGAAGATCTCCCCTTCTTATTAGTCCAGTGTTTCAATTAGCAGGAAATCACCAACTAGAATCCTTCTGATAAGGAAGTCTAAAAGATCTTACCATTTTGGCTACCATTATTAGGCTTTAAGGACCATTGAATTCACCATCTACCCTTCCATGGTGCTCTCCAGATCCCCTGGAATTGCCATCTGCCCTGCTGCAGCACTCTAAGGACCCTTGAGGCCATAGCTCAATTCTTCCGTATATGTTAGCTTATACATTTAGAATGCAAACCTCTTGAAATCAAGATCTGTCTCAATTTTCTATTTGTATCATCAAGATTTAGCACAACAGTATTCTAAATGCAGACTGAAACATATCATTCTTCACTTTATTTCCTCCAGGAATTTTTCCCTATTATAAGCAATATGTCTCATTTCACATCACAGTATGATGAACAGGGGAAAATATGTATTATATGATAATATATGAACAATCTATAAAATATCACCTAACCTTCTTAGGGAGGGGAAAGGAATGGGAAGGAGATAAAAAAAATGAATGAGACATAGATTTTTGGACATAACAAATATGAGAATTTGTTTCCCTTGGATAAGCATATTTATGATAATTTATTTCATATTTACAAAATTAACATGTATTATATTATTGTTATAATAATTGTTGTGTTACATATTATATTGTTATATTCCATATGTCATAATATATAAAATATATAACTATTCTATTATATTGTTATATATAAAAATAAATATCTATGTTTTCACAAAAGAAGATTTAGCACAATGTTTTCTATCCCATTCCCTAAATTTCAAGGGGGTTGAAGACATAGACTTAGGATTAATTACCTAGAATACCTCTGACCTTGACCTGAGGAAGGCTGTGTAGGGAGGAATCTAAGGCAAGCAACAAAACCCAGAGGAAGAAAAGTTTTTGATCTTGCTAGGTTTTTATCTTGTTTTTTTTTTTAACCCTTACCTTCTGTCTTACACACATAGTATTGGTTCTAAGGCAGAAGAGTGGTAAGGGCTAGGCAATGGGAGGTTAAGTGACTTGCCCAGGGTCATACCACTAGAAAGTGTCTGAGGCCAGATTTGACTCTAGGATCTCCTCTAGGCCTGGCTCTAAATCCACTGAGCTACCCAGCTGCCTCTAAAGAGAATGATAGGAATCAGAAAAGCCTGAGTCTACATACTGAGCTTTGGCATTGTGAATTGACTTGAACAGAGTGCCATCAGTCATTGTTGCTACTCAGTGAGAAGAGATCCCTAGTGACTGCTAGCTACTATATTCCAGAATAAGGTGAGACCATGATGGGGACGTCTTCCTATGCTTTCCTAGGGGAAAAAATGAATACCCTTCCCCAGTTATCTACCCCATTTATTCTCTTTATCTCCATCTCTGATAAAGAGATGGATAGAGGTGAAGCCATCCACTCTTTCTTACCTATCCTTTCCAGTCTTGTATGAGCAGCCTGGGGTCACTTTTAACACTGCTAGCCTTCAAAATGGTGTTGTTTTAAGTCAGTATTGGTATGACAACATGTTAAAATCCAGATGGCCATTTGAATCTGTGCCAGTTCTTCTTCTTTAATGCCAGTGATGCAATTGAGAATGTAGGCATGAATGCAAAAGAGGAGCAGATTGAAAATATTGAGGTTTTATAAACTCAATTTAGATATCACTAGTGCAAACTAGCTGGGAGTTAGACCAAAATGCATCAGAGAGAGAAAGAATTCATAAGAAAATCCAGTCTTTTGTTTATTTATTTGCTTTCATAGGCAATCCATTGGTCACCACTGTTTGAAAGTAGAGTGGACTGGAGTGGGACACTTTCAAGAGAGCTGAAAGAAAGTCACACTTCCATGAAGGGAGAAGGAGGGTGGAATTTCCCTGGCCTAATTTCTCCCCAGTGAACAACAATTCGTCCTTTGCATATCATTACTATGTGGTAGTTACAGAGTTAATTTTACCCAAGCCATTCATTTCACAGATGAGTAAACTGAGACCAAGAGTGACTTAGGATAATTGCCCTAGAAATGGAAAAAATCTCAGAGACCACCTAGTCCCCCATTTTGCAGATGGAAAAACCAAGGTTCAGAAAAATAAAGTAGGAGACGGAGCCAAGATGGCAGCATAGTAGCAAGAGCCTTCTGAATCTCCTTCCAACTGATCATTACAAAGTGTCTCAAAAGCACAGAAATCAAAACCAGATAAGTAAAGGGGCTCTACCACTGGACACAGCATTAAAGGGGGACAGTGAGTGGGGATTCTCATGCTATAAGGGGGCAAAACTGCATGAATCAAAGCTCAAGCTGATCACCCCTCCACCATACCCCTACCATGCTAGAGTTAGAGAGAGGGCCAAGGCAATCTCCAAATTCTCAGGGGCTGGATGAAAGCATCACAGACTTACCCCTGAGTGCAGTGCAAGGCCTTGGCAGGGAAACTTGAGCCTAAAGAGCAGGGAACTTGGGCAGCAGAGTGAGGAGCTTGGGCAGAAACACTGGCTGAGGTATCAGGGGCTGGAAAGAGAGTCTTAGGGAAAAATGCTTTAAAACTCACCCTACACAAAGAACATCACAGATCTACCTGCCCCCACTCAGGCTTCTGATAAGGAAGGGAAGATACTACCAAGGCAAAGCCCTACGAGACAAGAGCTAAGAAAGCAATGACCACTAACATGCAGGAACCCAAATCTACTAGTGGCAAAAGGAATAAGCAACTGCAAAAAATGCTCTTGACCCTGGATAATTTCTATGGAGAAAAAAAGCAAAATACAGAAGCAACAGCAGAGAGTGAAAAGCAAGCAAACACATCCAAACTTTCCCCCCAAAATGGAAATTGGTCACAAGTTCTGAAGGAACTCAAAAAGGAGTTCAAGAACCAAGTAAGAAAGATAGAAGAAAAATGGGAAGAAAGGTGGGGGAAAGAAATGAAAGTGATACAAAAAGAAAAATAACAGCTTAAAATGCAAAATTGCCCATATGGAAAAAGAGGTAAAGAAATCAAATAAAGTAATAAGCAAATTAGAGACCAGAATTGACCTGCTAGAAGCCATGAAAAGCAGGATAGATCAAACCAAAAAGGAAAATCAAAAGATCATAGCTGAAAATCAGTCTTTTAAAACTAGAAGTGGGCAAGTAGAAGCTAATGATTTTATAAGGCACCAAGAATTAATAAAGCAAAGTCAAAAGAATGACAAAATAGAAGGAATCATGAAATATCTCATTGAGAAGATGAAAGACCTAGAGAACAGATCCAGGTGAGACAATTTGAGAATTATTGGTCTACCTGAAAGCCTGGAACAAAATAAAATCATTGACATCCTCTTATAAGAATTGTCCAAGAAAACTGCCCTGATATTCTTGAATAAGAGGGCAAAATAGACATTGAAAGAATCCATAGATCACTCCCTACATTAAATCCCCCAAATACAACCCCCAGGAATGTTATTGTTAAATTCAAGAGCTTCCAGGCCAAGAAAAAATATGGCAAGTGGCCAGAAAGAGAGAATTTGGATACCAAGGAGCCCCAGTCAGAATTACATAGGATCTGGCATCCTCCACAGTAAAGGACCACAAGGTTTAGAATATGATATTCAGGAATGCAAGAGAATTGAGTCTACAACCAAGGATCAACTACCCATCAAAACTGACTATATACTTCCAGGGAAAAGCATGGGCAATGGAAGATTTCCAAACATTTCTAAAGAAAAGACCAGAACTAAATGTAAAATTTCATGTCCAAATACAAAATTCAACAAAATCATAAAAAGGTAAACAAGAAAGAGAGGGAGATTTTTAAGGGCTGCAATAAGGTCAAATTGATTATATGCCTATATGGGAAAATGATATCTGTAACTCTTAAAAATTCTTTTCATTATCATAGTAGAAAGAAGAAATATCCATAGGCAGAAGTTGTGTTATTATGGTGTTTAATATGTAAAAATATTAGGGGGGACAAGAAAAAGGATGGTACTAAGACAAACTCAAAGAAAGAAGTAAAATAGGATAAATTATACCACATAAAGAGGAGTATGGAGTGGGAGGGGCACAGAGGGAAGAAAACTATTATAAGAAGGGGTGGAAGAGAGTGATAATAGTTAATACTTAAACCTTACTCTCAGTGGAATCAGTTATGACAGGCAGATCTATTGGGGTATAGAATTCTATCTTGCCTTACAGAAAAGTTGAAAGGGAATAAGGAAAGGAAGTGTGGGGCAGGGGTCTTAAAAAGGAAGGAAAGCTTGGGGAGTGGGGAATTAATAGACCTTAAAGAGAAATAGGAAGGTAATAATAAGGGAGAGGGTGGGAAGTAAAGTAAAATAAGGGTTGGGAAAAGGGGGACTGATTAAAAGCAAAATACTGGTGTAGAAGGAAATGGTGAAAGAAGAAGGGACAAGACTAAAAGAGGAAATCAGAATGATGGGGAATACACAAGTGGTAATCATAACTCTGAATGTGAATGTGATGAACTCACCCTGAGTGCCCATATTAACAAAAAAGAGAAAGAGGAGATCAATGAATTGGGCATACAACTAAAAAAAAATTAGAAAAAGTAAAAACCCTCAGATAAAGGCCAAATTGGAAATCCTAAAAAATCAAAAGAGAAATTAATAAACCTGAAAGTAAAAGAACTATTGAACTAATAAATAAGATTAGGAGCTGGTATTTTGAAAATAAAATAAAATACATAAAGTATTGGTTAATCTAATTAAGAAAAAAGGAAGAGAACCAAATGAACAGTATCATGAATGAAAAGGGTGATCTCACCTCTAATGAAGAGGAAATTAAGGTCATTATAAAGACCTATTTTACCCAATTTTATGGCAATAATATGGCAATTGAGATGAAATGGATGAATATTTACAAAAATATAAATTGCCTAGCTTAACAGAAGAGGAAATCAAATATTTAAATAATCCCATATCAGAAAAAGAAATTGAACAAGTCATCAAAGAACTCCCTAAGAAAAAATAACCAGGGCCATATGTATTCACAAGTGAATTCTATCAAATTAAAGAACAACTAATCCCAATATTACACAAACTATTTGACAAAATAAGTAAAGAAGGAGTTCCAAATTACTTTTATAATACAAACATGGTACTGATTCCCAAGCCAGGAAGACCAAAAACAGAGAAGGAAAACTATAAACCAATATCCTTAATGAACATAGATGCAAAAATATTAAATAAAATACTATTTAAAAGGCTACAGTAAGTTATCACAAGGATTACTCACTATGACTAGGTGAGATTTATACCAGGAATGCAAGGATGGTTTAATATTAGGAAAACCTTCAAGGTAATTGACCATATCAACAACCAAACTAATAGAAATCACATGACTATCTCAATAGATGCAGAAAAAGCCTTTGACAAAATACAATACCCCTTCCTATTGAAAACACTAAAAAATAGAAACAAAAAGGGCCTTTCCTCAAAATAATCTGCAGTATTTATTTAAAACCATAAGCAAGTATCATCTGCAATGGGGATGAGTTAGATGCCTTCCCAATAAGATCAGAAGTGAAGCAGGGATACCCATTATCACCACAACTATTTAACATTGTACTAGAAATGCTAGCAGTAGCAATTAGAGAAGGAAAAAAATGGAAGGGATCAAAGTAGGCAATGAAGAAACTAAACTATCACTCTTCACAGATGACATGATGGTATACCTAAAGAACCCAAGAAAATCAACTAAAAGGCTAGTAGAAATAACCAATAACTTTAGGAAAGTTGCAGGGTACAAAATAAATCTACATAAATCATCAGCATTCCAATATGTTTCCAACAAAACTCAGCAGGGGACTTCTGGGTTAACATGGCTGTAGTGTAAAAGCAGGACTCTTCCTCTCCTCACCACTTACTGATATAGACTACCTCAAAAGGCAAAAACAAAACAAACAAAAAAATTCAGATGAACAAAGGGACTCAATAGTAGGGCACAACATTGAAAGTACATGGAATTTGGGCATTTCCGGTTTATAAGGGGGTGAAATATCTCCCACCAAAACTTGAGCTGATCAACCCTTCCACACTCCACCTATGGAGCCGGAGTCAGAGCCAGAGTGCTAGAATCAGAAAGCAAATGGGGGACACCTCTAGGTCCTTGGAAGCTGACTAAGGCCACCAGGGACCTACCCCTGAGAGCAGCTAGACTTGAGACCCCAGCAGGCTCAAGAGCATGGACCTTGGGTGTGGAGATAGCGCAGAGAGGGGCAGCACACAGTTGAAGCCAGGGAGACTCAAGAGGTGGCCTCAGGCAAAAACTTCACTCCTTAGCTCCATACAGAGATAGCCTGCCCTCCTCACAGACTTCTGACTGGAAAGGAAAAGAAAAAATAGCATAGTGATGGCAACCAATGCCCAGAAAATACAACTTCTAAGCACCAAGAAGAATAAGAAGGCATTGACCCTGGATAATTTTTATGGAAAAAAAAATCCAGACTACAGAGGAAACAGCAGAGGATGACAAACAAGTAAATGCATCCAAATCTTCCCCCAAAATGAAAATTGGCCACAAGCTCTTGAAGATTTTAAATATGAGATTCTGAGAATGATGGAAATGATTTGGCAAGAAAAGTGGGAAACAGTTAAAAAAATAACAGTCTAAAAGACAGGAACTCCCAATCGGAGAAAGAAGCCTAGAAATCAAATGAAATGATAAATAAATTGGAGACCAAAATTAAACAGCTAGAAACCATGAAAAGCAAGACAGACCAAACCAAAAAGGGAAATCAAAAGATTATAGTGGAAAACCAGTCTTTAAAGGTCAGAATTGGGCAATTGGAAGTCAGTGATTTCCCAACAAAATCCAGCAGCAAGTTAGAAATAGAAACTCCATTTAAAATCACTCTAGACCAGTAGTTCTCAACCTCTCAATTTATAGCAATGAGAAGACATAATTCATATCAGGTATTTACATTCCAAATCATAACTATAGCAAAATTACAGTTTTGAAGTAGCCACCAGAATAATTTTTTGGTTTGGGGTCACTGCAACATAAGGAACTGTATTGCGGGGTCACAGTATTAGAAAGGTTGAGAATCACTGCTCTAGACAATATAAAATACATGGGAGTCTACCTGCCAAGACAAATTCAGAAATTATATGAACATAACTACAAAACACTCTTTACACATATAAAACTAGATCTAAACAATTAGTAAAATATCAATAGCTCAGGGAAAGCATAAGTTAATATAATAAAAATGACAATCCTACCAAATTAATTTACTTATTCAGTGCTATACTTATCAAACTACCAAAAAATTTCATAGAATTAGAAAAATTATTACAAAGTTCATCTGGAAGAACAAAAGATCAAGAATATCAAGGGAACTAATAAAAAAAAATGTGAAGGAGGGAGGCCTCGCATTACCAGATCTCAAACTATACCATAAAGCAGTGATCATCAAAATTATACAGTACTGGATTAGTGGAATAGACTTGGGGTAGATGACAGTAGGAAGACAGTATTTTATAAACCCAAATATTGTAGCTTTGGAGACAAGAATTCACTATTTGACAAAAACTGCTGAGAGAATTGTAAAATATAGTGTGGGGAAAATTAGGTTTAGATCAACATCTTACACCCTATACCAAGATTAACTCAGAGTGGGTAAATGACTTAACTATAAAGAGGGAAATCATAAACAAATTGGGTGAACATAGAATAGTAAAAGTGTCAGATCTATGAGAAGGAAGGAATTTAAGACTAAGCAGGAGATAGAGAATGCTATAAAATGTAAAATGAAAAATGTTGATCATATTAAATTAAAAGGTTTCTGTACAAACAAAACCAATGCAAACAATGTTAGAAAGGAAGCAATCGACTTGGGGGGAGTATTATAACAAAAACCTCTGGTGCTGGTCTCATTCCTCAAATTTATAAGGAGTTAAGTCAATTGTACAAAAAAATCGAGCCATTCCCCAATAAAAATTTTAAAAAGGAACACAAATAGGTGGTTTTCAGGTGGAGAAATAATCAAAATTATCAATAAACACATGAAAAAGTGGTCTAAATCTCTCATAATTAGCATAATGCAAATCAAAACAATGCTGAGGTACCACCTCACACCTAGCAGATTGGCCAATATGACAGTAAAGGAAAATAATAAATGTTGGAGGGGGTGCGGCAAAATTAGGACACTAATGCAATGCTGGTGCTGTTGTGAATTAACCCAGCCATTCTTGAAGGCAATATGGAATTATGCACAAAGGGCTTTTAAAAACTGCCTGCCCTTTGTTCCAGCAATACCACTACTAGTTTTGTACCCCAAAGAGATAATAAGGAAAAATGCTTATACAAAAATACTCATAGCCACACTCTTTGTGGTGGCAAAAAACTGGCAAATAAAGGGTTGTCCCTCAATGATGATGGAATACTATTGTGCTATAAGAAATGATGATCTGGAGGATTTCCAAATGAACTGGGAGAACCTCAATGAACTGATGCAGAGTGAAATGAGCAGAACCAGTAGAACATTGTACATAGAAGTGAAACATTGTGGAAAAATCCAATGTAATGGACTTTGCTACTAGTAGCAATGTAACAAGCCAGGACACTGCTGAAGGACTTATGGGAAAGAATGCTATTCACATTGAGAGAAAGAATTGTGGTAGTAGAAATGCAAAAGCAAAACATATGGCATAACTTATCACATGTATTTATTGATATGTGATTTGGGGCTTAGGCTTTAAAAAATTGATCTAAAGCAAAAATGAATAATATGGAAATAGATATCAAGTACAACCCAGTAGAATCCCTTGTCAGTTCTGGAAGGGGTGAGGGAAGAGGGGAGGGAAAGAATATGAATCATATAAACATGGGAAAATATTTAAAAATAAAAATTTAATTAAAAAAAGAAAAGTAACTTTTTCAAGGATAAGTAGGAAGCAAGAAAGCCAGGATTTGAACCCAAGTCCTCTGATCCAAAAGCCAGCATTCTTCCTATGACACCATGATGGATCCTTCTTCCCATAGAAAAAGGGCATTCCAGGCAGCTTCCATTGCATGAGGCTTTAAGAAAATACCTTGACTATCCCCCTGAGCTATACCAAAGGGACAATAATTAGATTATAGAATTAGACCACGAAAAGATCTCAGAAATTACCAGGGACACACATCCCATTTTACAAAGAAAAAAAATCAATTCCATAAATAGGTAGCAGATACTATCTGGAGACAGTGTAGTACAGAATACAGAACTGTAGTCAAAGGACCTGGGTTTGAATTCTGACTACTTACTACCTGTTGGACTAGTCATTTATTTAACTTCTATAGACCTTAGTTTCCTTATCTGGAAAATTACTAAATGGCCTTTGAGATCCTTTCCAGCTCCAAATCTCTGATCCTAGGATCTGATGCCATGTTCTTCCTCTAACCCTCAGGTCCTTCATCTATAAAATTAGGAGATTGAATTAAATTCCTTCTGAGGTTCCTTTTGGCTCTAAATCCAAGATCTTAGGATCTCTTGTCATATTCTCTTTTAGGGTCTCAGTTTCTTCATCTGTAAAATGAATACAGTTGGACCAGATGGCCCTTAAGATTCCTTTTTACTCTAGATTGAAGATTCTATATTTCTGTATGGACTGCACTCCCTCCTTATTTCCCCTTTTCAGAATTTTCAGAATCCCTTCTTTTCAAGCTCAATTTAGTCATCCCCTTCAATGAAACCTTACATGACTCCACCCCCACTCCCAGTTTATAGAGCTCATTCCTTCTTCAAATATTCCTGAAATTCCTTGTCTGAACTTGCTTTTGGCCCCTTCATTCTCTACCCTGTTTTATAGTTATCTGTGTTAATGTTCCCAAAAAGCAGGCAAAGAAAGGGTTAGAATGCCTATAGAAAATTATATAGTGCTTTGAATCATGACAAGGCCTCTTCCTGAAACAAAGTTCTTCCATTGTGTTTTTCTAATGGTGCTGTTATGGCAAAGAGTCATAAAATACCATGGATTATAAGGAATTAAAATAGAAGGTCATATCGGGGGCAATGGACATAAGCATAGTGGTGAATAGACCTCAACCCATTTCAAAGGAAAGATTGCACAAAAGAAGCAGCAGAAAGGAAATCAGAAGAGAGATGAATGAATAACCAGAGAAGGAAATGGGTTGGTCATATGTGAAAAGAAATCTCTGATGCACTTCTTTCCCCTTGTGGTTGATGTTCAGTCATTTTCAGCCATGTCCAACTCTTTATGACCTCACTTGGAGTTTTCTTGGCAAAGATAACTAGGGAGGTTTTCCATTTCCTTCTCCAGCTCATTTTATAGATGAGGAAACTGAGGCAAACAGAATTGAGTGATTCACCCAGCTAATAAATTTCTAAGTCCAAATTTGAGCTCAAAAGATAATTCTGATTTCAGACCTAACACTAGATCCATTGCATCTCCTAGCTGCCCTGTGCTCTACTATTTATTATCAAAAGAACATCAAGAGAAGAGGAAATGGCTAGGCAGCTTGTGGAGCATTTAGGGGAGGCCATGAACAGCATGGGAAAGTATGGATGAATTGCAATCCCATCATGGAGATTTGGTTATACCAGTATGGAGCAGATCACAGATCCACTGGCATACTGAAACATCAGACTGTTCATTTGCATCTATGTAAGCCCCCTGCAGACAAGGACTTTAATTTTTGCCCTTGTATCCCAAATCGAATGCCTACCATAGTGCCTGGCAACCAGGAGCTGAATTGAATTAAACTAATATGATTTGAATTGAGTTTATTTTAATTAGATTGAATTGAATGGAATTGAATTGAATTGTGCTAGTTCTTGTTACTGTAAAGCATACATAAGGGAGCATAAGAAGCACAAAATAATTCATTTTTCCACAGAAAGGTAAAGTGTTTTATTCAAAACAATCTTGTGAGGTAATACAAATATTGTTGCCCCATTTTATAGATGATGGAGCTATGGTGTTCAGAGGTAAAGTGACTTGCATATAGGCTTATTAGTTAATTTAAAGTAAGAATTATATCCAGATCCTCTGACTTTCCATTATACAAAAGATAGCTAGAAAATGCTTTGTGATAAGAAAAAAAAAAACTTTCTAAATAGGGAAAGCTTAATTAGCCAGAGAAGTTAAGTGGTTTTCCTGATGTCACATAGAACTAACAGCAATTATGCTAAAAGGTTCTCTACAAAATGAAAGTGTAGTAATCCTAAATACATATGTGTCTAATGATTCTACCAAATTAATGAAGGCAAAGGTCATGATCCTGGAAGAAAAAAATTAGAAATTAAAACATGGGAAATTATTATTTCCTGTTGTCATTTGATAGACAGATAAATAGAAAAGAAATTATAATGCTAAAGAGAATATGTCTACTAGGTCTAGAATAAAATAATATATTTTCTTTTCAGACACTTATAGAACTTAAATGATTTGAGCATAAGCATAGCAAACTAGTCAAGGAAGGTATATTTATAAATCATGACATTTTTTAGTCATATTGACTTTTCATGACCCCATTTGGAGTTTTCTTGCCAAAAATACTAGAGTGGTAGCCATTTTCTTCTCCAGTTCATTTTACAGATGAGGGAACTGAGGCAAACAGGGTGAAGTGATTTGCCCAGAGTTATACAGCTAATACATATCTTTGGGCCGATTTGAACACAGGTCTTCCTGACTCTAGGTCCAGTTCTCTGTCCACTGAGCCACCTTGCTGCCCCAATCAACTCTTAACAGTCTAAAATGATGATTTAATGAGTAAAAGATGAGAGCTTCTATGGACAATTAAAAATGACAGTTAGTAGTAGCTGGGTGAGAGGAACTTTTTTAAGTAAAAGATTACAACAAAGGTAATTACAACACAGATAACATGAAAATCTAGAAGGTTCAACCAAAGTACTGCTCAGAGGAAAATTCAAAGCATCGAAGACCTATATGAAGGAATAATGAGAATGAGGCAGGGATTAGGGCAGTATATGAATATATACAGGGTGTCCCAAAGTCCTAATGCAGTTCTGTTTCAAGTTATTAAAGCAGGTCGGAAGAAGAGGGGGAACAACATGTCAGCACCTAGGTAAACCTTTTGAGTTAAGAAAGCATGAGAAAGGGTGACAAGCTCCCCACATTACTTGGTAGCCTTTCTCTATTCTTTTGAACTCTACTGCCTTCCTTCTGTTCATCCTTTCCTTTATCCTGTACATGGCTGGCTTGTGTATCTTTACTTTTTGTCTCCTCTATTAGATTGGGAACTTCTCAAGGGCAGGGGCTGACCTTGCCTTTCTTTGTCCCCCCAATGTTTACCACAGTGTCTTGTACACAGTAGGTGCCTAATGAATGCTTATTTTCTAACTGCTCAGAGGCACAGGAGAAGGAGGGGAACTTAGAGACCATCAAACCCAACTCACTTATTTTTCTGAAAAAAGAATTTGAAGCCCAGAGAAGGGACAAAATTGGTTCCCTCCTTCCCCTCTCCTCTCTTTCTCTTCTCACAATTTCTTCCACCAGCAAATTCACCTGTTCAGCATCATTAAATACAAAGTTCTGAGCTCACAGAAAGTCAAGTTCAGTAATTGACTGCCATTTTTATGTCCTTCATTTGTTAACCAGAGGACACCAGGAGAAAGAACATTTTCAAAACAGATTTCCTCCCTCCTTTCTTTCTGTGTATTCACATCTTAAACACCTGTTGGTACTTAACCTTTAGAAAAACATTTATTCTCTTTAAAGGGCAATCAATATGAGTCAGCGAAAGCAGCACAGCCTGTGAGTTGGAATCCGGCCGAGTTCCAACATCGACTTAACTGAGTGACCTTTTGGCAAGCAGCAGATTTTCTTGAGCCTCTGTCTCTCCAGTGTGGAGTCTTCCTTTTCACTTAGTGACAAGCAAAGCAAGAAGATTGTTAAATATCGGTGTTTGAATTGGAAGTAGCATCATGTCATCAAACGATGGAATAAGCTCTGGGTTGAGTTGGGAAAGACTTGGTTTCTAGTTCCAGTTTAACTCTGTGTAACCTTGGGCAAATCACTTCCTCCTTCTGTAAAATATGGATGCTAAATTATACCATCTAAAGATAGATGGTTTCCAGCTCTTTTTTTCCAGTGATTTAATTTTTTATTTCTATCAAGTTTTATGAATGGAAAAACCTACAAATCCCTATGGCCAAGAGGCCAAAAGATGGCTGTGATTGTTGCTATTTTTACAGTCAGGAAGTCAGAAGGAAAAAAGGTCAGTTCAATAAATATTTACTAAGTACCTTTATGCCTACATCTATGGCTTTGCCTCAATGGCCCACCATATCTGGAAGGGACCCTAGATCAAGAGCTGGAAGGGATTTCAGAATCTATCTAATCCAGGGATTCTTAATACAGTGCACCTGAACTTGTTTTTACAAAATATTTTGAAATTGTATGTCAACATAATTGGGTTTCTTTGTGATCCTGTGTATTTTACTTTATGCATTTAAAAACATTATTCTGGGAAAAGGTTATATACATTTCAACAGACTACTAAAGAAATCTATGATACATGTAAAAAAAATTGATTCCCTGATTTAGTCTGACCCCTTCAATTTACTGGTAAAGAAATGGAGCCCAGAGAAAAGAAAACATTTGCTCAAAGGCATATCAGTGAAAAGTACCATTTGAATGATGGTTCTTTCTCTCCAAAGACTGTACTCTATCATGTTGCCTCCTATTTACTACCCCCCCCCCCTCGCCTCTTGTTTATAAGATACCTAGCTTCCTCCAGAGCAGGGTTCAGTTGCAGCTTCCTTCATGAGGTTTTCTTCCTGATTTTCCCAGAAATCATCACGCACTATTAAGAGATTAACTGTACTTAGATGTAATTGGTTTACTTTATAATCCTATGGATTTTATTTTATGCATTTAATAATATTATTTTGAGAAAAAGTTCTTAGGCTTCACCAGACAACCAAATGGATCCATGATACTGAGAATTAGAAGATCTCTAAATGGAATCACTACAGAGGGCTAATGAAAGAATACAGGTAAAAACTGGGACTGATGAAAGAATATAGGTAAAAATTTCATCACACAGGATGAAAGAGTGCAGAAAGGTGGCTATCCACACCAATATAGGGAGTATTTACATTGGAGATATTCTAGATTGTTGAAGAATCAAAGTAGAAATTTCATCTCTCTAGACCTTAGTTTCCTAATGTGTAAAATGATGAGGTTCTGCTAGATGACTGTTTATGCTCTCTTCTGACTCAGGCATTTTATGACCATGACTAAGTTTTACTAATCTTCCCTGCCCTTTTGAAGCTATCATTAAGAGGGGGGAAATCATGTTTCTTTTACTGTGCTATAGCTTTGTTCCATCCTATAAACACATCACAACAATAAGTAGCATTAATCATAGGGTTTAGGCTTGGGGAACAGCTTCATAGAATCATAGATTTAGAGCTCTATGAAACACAACCTCATTTTTCAGCTGAGTAAACTGAGGCCTAGAGAGGAAAATTCAAGGCTAGAATGGAAGACCCTGGAGAGCAGGAACAGTTTCATTCTTTATACTCATATCCCTTAAATTGAACAGAGTGCTTTACTAAGTACACAGTAAATATTTATTGTGTGCTTGGCAATAGATGATCTTAAAAATTCACTTTGAGAAATTTTCTATATTTCTGACCTAGAAAGGGGTAGGGAGATAATACTTTATGAATTTCACGAGCCAGAATTTTAAGGATTTTTTTCATCACCACAGAGTTTCACTAAGGGGCTCCTCTCTTTTCCCATTAGTCTTAGAAGCTGACTTAGGAATCCAGGCATTAAGAGCTATTCCTCTGGTCTCTTAGGAGGGAGAGAGAAGAATTTGGAGTAAGCAATGCTTTGGATGGGATGTTTTGGATGGCTAATCCTTCTTATACTCTTTAGTGTCCTGCTGCTGGAGGGGTCTTGATGTATCTGGCAGCCCAGACTGGCTCTAGCTGCCTAATCTCCCTTTGGACTTCACTGATAGGAAATCCTGGACCAGAACGGCAGGGATGTGTAGCTTTGTTCTCCCACCCTGTTGGGTGAAGCAAGATGCCATTTCCCAGAGGAATCAGAAGCTCGTTCTGTGTTTTCAGAACTGCCTCTTCCCTCACAACAAACTCAATGGATTTGCTCAGCCCCCCAAAGATGAGTGAGTCTGACAGCTAGGTTTCAAGAAATAGACAACAAATAACATTTGCAAGGACTGGCTGGCAGACAGGAAAATGGCTAATGCGATGATCTCTGTGAGAACTCACCTTCCACCCACAGTCTGTAACTGTTCCCAGCAGAATGCCTTAGTAGAGAAAAACAAATTTCACAAGACAGAAAGGAAGGATTTCTAAAGCATCATCAAATGAGATTATATTTGTGAAGTGCTCTGTAAACTTTAAAGTTCTTTACCAACATCAGGCGTTATTATTATTCATCTGCAAGTAAATGCTCCATGGAACCAATCATCAAGCTTTCAAATATGAATTTCTTCGTTTTTTGCAAACATTTATTCTCTCTATCCCCCTCTACTCTCTGTGAGCACTCATGAAGTAATTAGTATATGGTGGGCACTGTGCTAAGCCCCTTCACCTAACTGAACAATAGAAAAAGAAAAGAGAAAGAAAATCCTCTTAACAAATATGCATAGTCCAGCAAAACAAATTTCCACATTGGCTGTGTCTCATCCTGCATATTGAATCCATCTTCCCTCTGGCAGGATCTGGGGATGGCCTGTCTCATCTCCAGTCATCTGGACTCATGATTTATCGTTGAATTTGCCAGAGTTCTAGTCTTTCAAAGCAACAAGCATTTCTTTAGCCTCCCCTCTGTGCCAGGCACTGTTAGGTAGTGGGGCGAATAAAGACAAAAATGAAAGAGTACTTGCCCTCAAGGCTTTTATATTACATGAAATATGCAATATTATTTTAGTGGCAAAATTGGGTTGCCAAGATGTAAGGTTCCAAATACAAAAATGAAGTCAGTTTTTATTTACCTGCTAATAAGGAAAGATGCCATATGTTGAGGCGGGGTAGCTAGTGATAGGTGTTTGAATCAGGAAACTCCCAGGGATGGTGACTGGCTTGATAAAAGCCATTGGTTTGAAATGCCCTTTCCAGGAATGATGATGTTGGTTTAATTGCTGTTCCCAGAGCTAGAGCTAGAAGTAAGGATGGCAGGAAAACATAGAAATGATTCCTCAGAGCAGTATGCTTGGTCGAGTTATAATGAATGCTCACCAATCTCATCCATTGCTCACCTAAGGTCCAAGGCCACGTGGGATTTAAAGTTCTGGGTCAGAGGTGGACGCTAGGGAAAAAGAAGCCAGAATGAAAACCCTAGATTTCAAGACCTCTGTTGGGTTCCATCTAACCACACTAGATTTGATTACATAAAGTTGTACAAATAAATTTAAATTTGCACAAGACATTTTCTCTATCCCACACCAACCTTTGCCTAGGTAGTCAGTGAATAGAATGTTGGACCTAGAATCAGAAATACCTGAGTTTAAATTTGACCTCTGATACATATTAACTGTGCCACTCTGAGAAAAGTCATTTAACCATTTGCCTCAGTTTCCTTATCTGAAAATGTGAATAATCATAGCACTTACTCCCCATGGTTGTCATGAGAATATATATTTTGCAAACCTTAAAGTGTTAAATAAATGTTGTTGTTCTTGTTATCCACAGAGTATTATGGAATCAAAAGCCTGGCTCAATGCCAATCAACCAAAGTTGACTAGTGAGAAAAGTTCCTAGGTTCAGGATTTCCATGGCAAGGTTCTCTTCCATAGCCATATTGCTACTAAATTCATGCTTTTGTTACTTTAAAAATATCATTTGCATATAGTCTGAGATCCAGAAGTTCTTAGTTATATGATCTTGACCAAGTCATTTGTCCACACCCACACTGAAGATCTCAATTTTCTTTATTTACTGAAGAGTCAGGCTAGAAGTTACCACCAGATCACTCCTGGTCCTAACATTCCATAGTTCTGGAATTTTCTAGTTTGGACAAAACTGTATGCATGTACATCAGTTGAATTATTATAAATTATTAAGGGAGCTCTGAATTATTTTTTTTGAAATCTGCCCCCCCAAGTGACAAAAATAATCATACACTGTGATCCTGAGTTTCCACTGCTGGCACATATACCCCAAGGAGGTCAAAGATAGGAAGTTCCCCTATATAGTAAAATATTCCTTGTAGCAATTTTCATGATAGCAAAGAACTAGAAATAAATTAGACATCCCCTAAATGGGAAATGATTAAATAAATTGTGGCATAGAGATGTCATGGAAAATTACTATACCATAAAAATTATGAACATGAAGAACTGAAAGAATAATGAGGAAATTTAGATGAACTGATGTAGCTAGGTTGCCCAGTGGGTAGAACGCCAAGCCTGGAGATAGGAAGACCTCATTTCACATCTGGCCTCAGAAATTTGCTAGCTGTTAATCCTGGGCAAGTAACTTAACACTTTTTGCCTCTGTTTCCTCTGTCAAATGAGCTGAAGAGGGAAATGGCAAGCCACTCAGGATCTTTGCCAAGAAAATTCCAAATGGGATCATGAAAAATCAGACATGAATGAGACAACTGAACAACCAAGTGAAGCAAAATGAAGAAAATCAAAATTTGAACAATTTAACTGCAGGAACAAAAACACAGAACTCAACACTGTGTATTTATAATGATAAATCCTTCCCCAAAGAGAAGATGAAAAGGTTCCTCTTCTTGCCTTCATTGATAGGATCTCAATTCTAGTGGGTTTCTGGAGCCTGCAACAACTGGCATTTCAAGTTCAATTTGCCAAAAAGTTAACTCATGTTTTCTCCCAAATTAGTCATTTCTTTAACATCTCATCTCTGTTCATGGCACTACCATTCTCCTGAGCACCCAGGCTCATTATCGTGGAAGTTTTTTTTAATTTTCTGTCTTTATGGACTTCCAGTCAAGATGGCGGCTTAGAGAAAGCTAAAGTTCAGATCTCCGGAAAACCCTTCCCGACCGATCTCAAACTATAAGCTCCTAAGGCGCTGAAATTCAAAACAATCAACAGCATAGACCCTGGGAATCCTCCTCCTGGACCTGGACCCGGATCAAAAGGTACGGCCCCCCTCAAAATCTAGAACCCGAGATCACTCGGACCTAAGGGGTAGGAGCGCAGAGTCCAAGGCTCCGGGAAGCCGCAGCCCCGCCCGGCTCAGAGAGCAGGGTCATTTGAAACAACAGCAACCCTCAGGGCGGGCAAGACAGCCTCAGGGCTGGATCCTGCTATCCAAGTCTCAGTGAAAGTCACTGCACTCGGAGCTCCGGCAAGCTGCAGCCCATCCCCCTGCAGGCCGATGAAACAGCCTCACGGCCAGCTATTCTGAAGGCAACTTCCGGAAAGCAACCTGATCCAGAGACCGGGGGAGAGTGTGGCCCCCTGGTCCGACCCTTCCATTCCAGTTCCAGTGAGGCATACTCAATTTAACCCAGGAAAACCTCATAGAACCGACAATCTGCCCAGGACTAAAGCCCCTGAACACCAGACAGAGATAAGAAAAGCTAATCCTCCCCATTCAGAGATGGCAAACTCCACAGAAGCACAGAAGCCCCAAAATACCAAGAAAAATAAGAAGAAAGGGGCGACTTTGGACACATTCTACGGAGCCAAAATACAAAATACAGAGGAGATAGAAGATGATATACAAGAAAATGCTCCAAAACCTTCCTAAGGAAATGGAAACTCTCCACAAACCTATGAAGAATTTGAATCAGAAATGACCAAAAAGATGGAAGCCTTCTGGGAGGAAAAGTTGGAAATAATGCAAAAGAAATTCACGCATCTACAAAACCGGTGTGATGAAACTGAAAAGGAAAACCAGGCTTTAAAGGCCAGAATCAGGCAGCTGGAAGACAACGATCATGTAAAAGAGCAAGAATTAATAAAGCAAAGCCAAAATACCAAGAAATTAGAAGAGAACATAAAATATCTCACTGACAAGGTGACAGATCTGGAAAATAGAGGGAGAAGAGATAATTTAAGAATAATTGGACTCCCAGAAAAGCCAGAAATAAACAACAAACTGGACATGGTGATACAAGATATAATCAAAGAAAATTGCCCAGAGATTCTAGAACAAGGGGGCAATACAGCCACTGACAGAGCTCACAGAACACCTTTTACACTAAACCCCCAAAAGACAACTCCCAGGAATGTAATTGCCAAATTCCAAAGCTATCAAACAAAAGAAAAAATCCTACAGGAAGCCAGAAAAAGACAATTTAGATATAAAGGAATGCCAATCAGGGTCACACAAGACCTTGCAAGTTCTACTCTAAATGATCGTAAGTAATGGAACATGATCTTCAGAAAGGCAAGAGAGCTGGGTCTCCAACCAAGAATCAGCTACCCAGCAAAACTGACTATATACTTCCAAGGGAAATTATGGGCATTCAACAAAATAGAAGATTTCCAACTTTTTGCAAAGAAAAGACCAGAGCTCTGTGGAAAGTTTGATACCGAAAATCAAAGAGCAAGGAATACCTGAAAAGGTAAATATTAAGGAAAGGGGGAAAAATGTTATCTTCTTCTTTTACTCAAACTCTCTTCTATAAGGACTACATTTATATCAATCTATGTATACTAATATGTGTGGGAAATGTAAAGTATAAATAGGGGGTAAAGAAAGACCAAATAGAATAATCTTTCTCACACAAAGATTCACATGGGAAGGGGAGGGGAAGAAAACTCCTATAAGAAGGAGAGGAAGAGAGGGTTTTTTTTTTTACTTAAACCTTAATCTCAGGGAAATCAACTCTGAGAGGGAAAAACATCCAGATCCATTGGGATCTTGAATTCTATCTTACCCAACAAGGGTAGGGAGAAGGGAAAACCAAGGGGGGGAGGGGGAGAGGGAGAACAAAAAGGGAGGGAAAGAGAGGGGGGAGGGGGAGGGAACAAAAAGGGAGGGACTAAAAAGGGAAACATCAAGGGAGGGGACAAGGGGGACTGATTCAAAGTAAATCATTGGACTAAAAGGTAGAGGCAAAAAAGAAAAGGTTAGAATTAGGGAAGGCTATCAAAATACCAGGGAGTCCACAAATGACAATCATAACTTTGAACGTGAATGGGATGAACTCACCCATAAAACGTAGACGAATAGCAGAATGGATTAGAATCCAAAACCCTACCATATGTTGTCTTCAAGAAACACACATGAGTGGAAAACGAGGGGATGCCCATCAATTGGGGAATGGCTGAACTAACTGTGGTATATGTTGGTGATGGAGTACTATTGTGCTAAAAGGAATAATAAAGTGGAGAAGTTCCATGGAGACTGGAACAACCTCCAGGAAGTGATGCAGAGCGAGAGGAGCAGAACCAGGAGAACATTGTACACAGAGACTAATACACTGTGGTATAATCGAACGTAATGGACTTCTCCATTAGGGGCGGTGTAATGTCCCTGAACAACTTGCAGGGATCCAGGAGAAAAAAACACCATTCATAAGCAAAGGATAAACTATGGGAGTGGAAACACCAAGGAAAAGCAACTGCCTGAATACAGAGGTTGAGGGGACATGACAGAGGACAGACTCTAAATGAACACTCTAGTGCAAATACTATCAACAAAGCAATGGGTTCAAATCAAGAAAACATCTAATGCCCAGTGGACTTACGCGTCGGCTATGGGGGGTGGGGTGGAGGAAAAGAAAATGATCTTTAACGAATAATGCTTGGAAATGATCAAATAAAATATATTTTAAAAAAAACAAAAAAAAAAGAAACACACATGAGGTGGGTTGACACCCACAAGGTCAGAATTAAAGGATGGAGTAAGACCTTCTGGGCCTCAACTGATAGAAAGAAGGCAGGAGTTGCAATCATGATATCTGATAAAGCCAATGCAAAAATACACCTGATCAAAAGGGATAGGGAAGGTAATTATATTTTGTTAAAAGGGACTCTAGACAATGAGGAAATATCATTAATCAACATGTATGCACCAAATAATATAGCACCCAAATTTCTAATGGAGAAACTAGGAGAATTGAAGGAAGAAATAGACAATAAAACCATACTAGTGGGAGACTTAAACCAACCATTATCAAATTTAGATAAATCAAATCAAAAAATAAATAAGAAAGAGGTAAAAGAAGTGAATGAAATCTTAGAAAAATTAGAATTAATAGACATATGGAGAAAAATAAATAGGGATAAAAAGGAATACACCTTCTTCTCAGCACCACATGGCACATTCACAAAGATTGACCATACATTAGGTCACAGAAACATGGCACACAAATGCAGAAAAGCAGAAATAATGAATGCAGCCTTCTCAGATCACAAGGCAATAAAAATAATGATTAGTAATGGTACATGGAAAACCAAATCTGAAACCAATTGGAAATTAAACAATATGATACTCCAAAACCGTTTAGTTAAAGAAGAAATCATAGAAACAATTAATAATTTCATCAAGGAAAATGACAATGGCGAGACATCCTTTCAAACCTTTTGGGATGCAGCCAAAGCGGTAATCAGAGGTAAATTCATATCCCTGAATGCGTATATTAACAAACAAGGGAGAGCAGAGATCAATCAATTGGAAATGCAAATGAAAAAACTCGAAAGTGACCAAATTAAAACCCCCCAGCAGAAAACCAAACTAGAAATCCTAAAAATTAAGGGAGAAATTAATAAAATCGAAAGTGATAAAACTATAGATTTAATAAATAAGACAAGAAGCTGGTACTTTGAAAAAACAAACAAAATAGACAAAGTACTGGTCAATCTAATTAAAAAAAGGAAGGAAGAAAAGCAAATTCACAGCATTAAAGATGAAAAGGGGGACAGCACCTCCGATGAAGATGAAATTAAGGCAATCATTAGAAATTACTTTGCCCAATTATATGGCAATAAATACACCAATTTAGGAGAAATGGATGAATATATACAAAAATACAAACTGCCTAGACTAACAGAAGAGGAAATAGAATTCTTAAATAATCCCATATCAGAAATTGAAATCCAACAAGCCATCAAAGAACTTCCTAAGAAAAAATCCCCAGGGCCTGATGGATTCACCAGTGAACTGTATCAAACATTCAGAGAACAGTTAATCCCAATACTATACAAACTATTTGACATAATAAGCAAAGAGGGAGTTCTACCAAACTCCTTTTACGACACAAACATGGTACTGATTCCAAAACCAGGCAAGTCAAAAACAGAGAAAGAAAACTATAGGCCAATCTCCCTAATGAATATAGATGCAAAAATCTTAAATAGGATACTAGCAAAAAGACTCCAGCAAGTGATCAGAAGGATCATCCACCATGATCAAGTAGGATTCATACCAGGGATGCAGGGCTGATTCAACATTAGGAAAACCATCCACATAATTGACCACATCAACAAGCAAACTAGCAAGAACCACATGATTATCTCAATAGATGCATAAAAAGCATTTGATAAAATGCAACACCCATTCCTATTAAAAACACTAGAAAGCATAGGAATAGGAGGGTCATTCCTTTTTTTTTTTTTGAACTTTGAGAGACACACATTTATTTATCCTCCACTTAATTTGTCTCCTTCTATTAGAATAGAAGCTCCTCTCTTCCTTTCTTTGAATTCCTAGCACTTAGTACAACACATAGTAAACATTTAATTTTTATCTATCCGTCTAATATGTGGAATGTATTATATATTTTGGAATATAAACTGTCTATAATGGATATTCAGTTCCACATACAATCCTCCTTTTCTGTTCTTTTTTTTTCTTTTTTTTTAATTTTATAGTATTTTATTTGATCATTTCCATGCATTTTTCATTAAAGACAAAGATCATTTTCTTTTCCTCCCTCCCACCCCCTGTGGCCAACGTGTGATTCCACTGGTATCATATGTGTTCTTGACTTGAACCCATTGCCATGTTGTTAGTATTTGCATCAGAGTGTTCGCTCCGAGTCTTTCCTCTGTCATGTCCCCTCAGCCATTGTAGTCAGGCAGTTGCTTTTCCTTGGTGTTTCTATTCCCTCAGTTTGTCCTCTGCTTTTGGATAGTGTTTTTTTCTCCTTGATCCCTGCAGATTGTGCAGGGACATTACACCACCACTAATGGAGAAGTCCATTATGTTCGATGATACCACAGTGTGTTTGTCTCTGTGTACAATGTTCTCCTGGTTCTGCTCCTCTCACTCTGCATCACTTCCTGGAGGTTGTTCCAGTTCACATGGAAATCCTCCACTTTATTATTCCTTTGAGCACAATAGTATTCCATCACCAACATATACCACAATTTGTTCAGCCATTCCCCAATTGATGGGCATCCCCTCATTTTCCAATTTTTGGCCACCACAAAGAGCACAGCTATGAATATTTTTGTACAAGTCTTTTTGTCCATTATCTCTTTGGGGTACAAACCCAGCAGTGCTATGGCTGGATCAAAGGGTAGACATTCTTTTATCGCCCTTTGTGCATAGTTCCAAATTGCCCTCCAGAATGGCTGGATCAGTTCACAACTCCACCAGCAATGAATTAATGTCCCTACTTTGCCACATCCCCTCCAGCATTCATTACTTTCCATAACTGTCATGTTAGCCAATCTGCTAGGTGTGAGGTGATACCTCAGAGTTGTTTTGATTTGCATCTCTCTGATTATAAGGAGGGTCATTCCTAAAAATAATAAACAGTATATATCTAAAACCATCAGCTAATATCATCTGTAATGGGGATAAACTAGATGCATTCCCAATAAGATCAGGAGTGAAACAAGGATGCCCATTATCACCTCTACTATTTGACATTGTACTAGAAACACTAGCAGTAGCAATTAGAGAAGATGAAGGAATTGAAGGCATCAAAATAGGCAAGGAGGAGACCAAGTTATCACTCTTTGCGGATGACATGATGGTCTACTTAAAGAATCCTAGAGATTCAACCAAAAAGCTAATTGAAATAATCAACAACTTTAGCAAAGTTGCAGGATACAAAATAAACCCACATAAATCATCAGCTTTTCTATATATCTCCAACACAGCTCAGCAGCAAGAACTAGAAAGAGAAATCCCATTCAAAATCACCTTAGACAAAATAAAATACCTAGGAATCTACCTCCCAAGACAAACACAGGAACTATATGAACACAACTACAAAACACTCGCCACACAACTAAAACTAGACTTGAGCAATTGGAAAAACATTAACTGCTCATGGATAGGACGAGCCAATATAATAAAAATGACCATCCTACCCAAACTTATTTATCTATTTAGTGCCATACCCATTGAACTACCAAAATACTTCTTCACTGATTTAGAAAAAACCATAACAAAGTTCATTTGGAAGAACAAAAGATCAAGGATATCCAGGGAAATAATGAAAAAAAACACATATGATGGGGGCCTTGCAGTCCCTGACCTTAAACTATATTACAAAGCAGCAGTCATCAAAACAATTTGGTACTGGCTAAGAAACAGAAAGGAAGATCAGTGGAATAGACTGGGGGAAAGCGACCTCAGCAAGACAGTATACGATAAACCCAAAGATCCCAGCTTTTGGGACAAAAATCCACTATTCGACAAAAACTGCTGGGAAAATTGGAAGACAGTGTGGGAGAGACTAGGAATAGATCAACACCTCACACCCTACACCAAGATAAATTCAAAATGGGTGAGTGACTTAAACATAAAGAAGGAAATCATAAGTAAATTGGGTAAACACAGAAGAGTATACATGTCAGACCTTTGGGAGGGGAAAGGCTTTAAAACCAAGCAAGACATAGAAAGAATCACAAAATGTAAAATAAATAATTTTGACTACATCAAACTAAAAAGCTTTTGTACAAACAAAACCAATGTAACTAAAATCAGAAGGGAAACAACAAACTGGGAAAAAATCTTCATAGAAACCTCTAACAAAGGTTTAATAACTCATATTTATAAAGAGATAAATCAATTGTACAAAAAATCAAGCCATTCTCCAATTGATAAATGGGCAAGGGACATGGATAGGCAGTTCTCAGCCAAAGAAATCAAAACTATTAACAAGCACATGAAGAAGTGTTCTAAATCTCTTATAATCAGAGAGATGCAAATTAAAACAACTCTGAGGTATCACCTCACACCTAGCAGACTGGCTAACATAACAGCAAGGGAAAGTAATGAATGCTGGAGGGGATGTGGCAAAGTAGGGACATTAATTCATTGCTGGTGGAGTTGTGAACTGATCCAACCATTCTGGAGGGCAATTTGGAACTATGCCCAAAGGGTGACAAAAGAATATCTACCCTTTGATCCAGCCATAGCACTGCTGGGTCTGTACCCCAAAGAGATAATGGACAAAAAGACTTGTACAAAATTATTCATAGCTGCACTCTTTGTGGTGGCCAAAAACTGGAAAATGAGGGGATGCCCATCAATTGGGGAATGGCTGAGCAAATTGTGGTATATGTTGGTGATGGAATATTATTGTGCTAAAAGGAATAATAAAGTGGAGGAGTTCCATGGAGACTGGAACAACCTCCAGGAAGTGATGCAGAGCGAGAGGAGCAGAACCAGGAGAACATTGTACACAGAGACAAACACACTGTGGTATAATCGAATGTAATGGACTTCTCCATTAGTGGCGGTGTAATGTCCCTGAACAATTTGCAGGGATCCAGGAGAAAAAACACTATTCATAAGCAAAGGATAAACTATGGCAGTGGAAACACCGAGGAAAAGCAACTGCCAGAATACAGCGGTTGAGGGGACATGACAGAGGAGAGACTCTAAATGAACACTCTATTGCAAATATTATCAACAAAGCAATGGGTTCAAATCAAGAAAACATGTAATGCCCAGTGGATTTACGCATCGGCTATGGGGGATGGGGGGGAGGAAAAGAAAATGATCTATGTCTTTAACGAATAATGCTTGGAAATGATCAAATAAAATATATTTTTAAAAAATTTTTCTGTCTTTATTTCCCTATACCCAGTCACTTGCCAAGACCTATCATTTTTCGTCCTATTTCTCAAATTTTCTCTCTCAACTCCCATGGCAAACATCCTCATGCAGCTTCTTGCTTCTTTACAGCAACATTATTAAAATATTCTCATAACCTATCTTCCTATATCCAATCTGTGCTTTCTCCAAGACTTCTTTTATATTGATGCCTAAACAACTTTTCCATAAGACTACTATGATCACGTAACTTCTATTAATATCTAGTTTTTGAGAAAAGACAATAAAGTATAAACTCTTGATCCTGTATTCAGGGTCTCAAGAATCTCAATCTAAACTAACTATCCAGTCCAACATGAGGTGATAGAATGCAAGAATTGTAGTCATCTCTTATAATTAGAATTAAAAAAAAAAGAAAAAATGGAGGGCAATGTGCGGTAGTCTTCTACCACCCACCATATGTCTCTCCATTGTCCTTTGGGTGTATCTGAGCTCAACTTCAACAGCTTACATTCCAAGGGTCTCCCTATCAGTCTCCCTGGTAAATGTATATTGTGGTGAATTGAATTATAGGTTCATAACAGTATAGGTTTAGAACTCAATGTTATCACAGAGGGCATCTAGTCCAACTCATTCATTTTAGAGATGAGGAATTGGAGTCCAGAGAAGTCACACAGATAGTAAGCATCAGAGGCTGAATTTGAACTCAAGTTCTCTGACTCCAGAGTCTACCAAGTAAAGCAGAATAAAATTAATCAAATTCAGTCAACTCAAATTGAATTGAAGTGAATCAAATTAATCAAAATGAAATAAAATGAACAGTGGCTCTCAATGGAGCACAATTTCACCTGAAAAGTTTTAATCACCTTCCCATTTGAGTTATGCTTTCAATTTAAATTCATTTTGTTATATTTTAGGCCCCAGGGGCTTAAGAGATGCAAGGTATCTAGGTCCCTTTGGAATTTGGTAAGTGGCCACTCAAGCCTTCTGCTCCCCTATAACCATTCACTGAAAATAATTTTCTTTTGAAGGACTTTGTCCAGCCTAATTTGTGAGTAAAATTTTTCCAAGGGCAACCATGAAAGGGCCAAGATAATGAGGAAGTCTCTGAATTCAGGAAAGCTGGGTGAGATCTGCTCTTTAACTTAACATAGACCATTAATCAATTGTTACTAGGCAGAAGCACAGAACATGGCTGAGGGTCAGAGAATCATATGACCCAATTTTTGGAAACTCTGAGCATGCCTGAGATTTTAAAATGCTGAAACATTATGATTTCAGGAACAATTTCTGGTTTTTGCAATTCACTGACAAAGCAAAGGGTTTTTTTTTAATGCCAGGGTTCACAGACTACAGCAAGTTATTGAACAGCTAGGTTATTAGGGGGAGGTGTCAGAAGTTTTGTAAAGAAGAGATCAGAGTGAGGAGCAGGAAGAGAAAGAAGAAGAGGAAAAGAAGGAGGAGAAAAAGAAAGAGAAGTAAAGAAGGAGGGGGAGAGAGGAAGGAAAGAAGGAAGGAATGAACAAACGAACATACAAACAAAGAAATGAAGAAAGGAAAGAGAAAGAAAATTATTGTTTGAGGATGATAGAATGTTGGTGCTGGAAGGAATCTTGGCTATTTTCCAGTTAGCTCTTTTTTACTTTTTGATTAAGAAACTGATGGAATGAAAGTGAAAAATGAGAGAGTTGACATAAAGATAGTCCTAGAAGTAAATAGAATATGTGAATAGGAGAAGAGAGAAACAGAGAACAGAGACAAAGGTATATTGAGAAGTGCAATACACTTAAAACTGTCTCTGAAATCTTTTTTGTTCTGTCTTATTTTTTCCTTCCAGACAGGTACATATTCTTAGAATATTTATATACTCTGTGTGGCATATGAATATATGATATATGTATTTTTATAACAACCACGAATTCAGAATGTGGATGGTGAAAGATCATCTAAACATATTTGGATATGTGTGTATGTAGAAGCACATATAGATACATAGGTACAGATATGTATATGTATGCATGTGTATATATCCATGAATCTGTATGGGTATATATGTGCATATTGCTTTATGTGTGTATACAGATATGTATATATGTTTGTGTGTGCATCTACATGTATGTGTGTATATATATGCATTATGTCTCCATTTATCCATTCCAAACCAATAAACATTTATTAAGTGTCGACTTTATGCCAGACACTGGGCTAAGTGCTGGGTATATCATTACTACTAAGAAACATAATCATCCCCTTTTATCTGTGATTTCATTTTCTGTGGTTTCAGTTATCCCTGAGCAATCTTCAATTCCAGGGGAAGGGACTGGCTCAGGGTTCAAGGATATATGGAGGCTGGGGCAGATAGTGGTACCGAAGCATATACAAATGGAAGACAGACATGAGACCAGGTGGACAGAGTGGGGCAAAGGTCACCTCACGGCAGTGGCACTCTCTTTATGTGTTTATTCTGTTGTGTTGTCTAGGAAGTCCACAGAGAGAGTTAACATAAAGTTAACACAGCTATTTAAATTTAATTTTGGAATCTGAGCACAGATCAAAGCACGCCATCTTCTACTATATTTTTTCTTCATGAACTTTCCATTGTATTGTGATATGACTTCTATCATGACATGAGCAATATGGAAATATGTATCACATGAAAGTTCAGATATAACCTATATAAACTTTTCATCACCTCAGGGAGGGGTGGAGGGGAAAGAGCGAGAAAATTGAAATTCTAAAATGTCAAAAAACAATTGTAAAAAATTGTTTCTTCGTGTAACTGAAATAAAAACTTTAAAGTAAGAACCACCTGTTTAGTTCCAGCCATCCAAGGTTGGTCTTAGAATGTATTTCCTGTCTATGCAGGGTAGCCCTACTCTATCTTTCTTGCCCTAAAGAATCTTACTATCTAATGGTGGAAGGTGGCAAACCACAAAAGCAAGCAGAAAAGGTAGGGGCAGGAGAGAGACCAAAGGATATGCATCCTGGGGAGTTGAATCCAATCATTGAAGCACATAAAGGGTAGAGTGAGTCAAAAGTCCTGTAAAAAGGAAGCCCTTGGGAAGAATTTGGTGCTCCATCCTCCGGGCCATCAATCAGAGGGGAGAGAAGGCTGAGGGAAATGGTGTCAGTCAAAACTCAAGTTAGCAGCATGGTGATGAGATTAGATGTCATTAACTTAAACTAGGAGGAACATCTTGTTCAGTGGAGTTGAAACGATGCAAAGTGGAGAACACTATCTATCTACCTAGCTATCTAATCTAGTTATTTATTATCCATCTGTCTGTCTTTCTATCATTTGTCTACCTAATGCAGATCAGGAATTTATCAACCTTTATCAATATTTTGTTATCAGTAGCATTGATTAAATGTGTGTCTCTGTACTAAACAATAGGGATGCAACTTCATCCTCTACTGGTAACCTTAGAGAATTATCTGAAACATGTAAAGGTCAAGTGACTTTCCAAGGTCACCAAGGCAATGAATGCATTACAGAAGAGGGACTTGAACTTTCCAAGACTGTCCCTCTCTCCACCCTATCCTGCCACTTCTCATGATCTCCTAAAGCAGCTTAATTTAACCGATAAGTCCTTACAATGGGTCATGAGAACTTTTATCACCAATTTCCAGTTTGCCTTTTGATCATCTTTTAACTAAATTAGGTGTTTCAATCTTTTCCTTTTCACAACGTGTCCCATGGATACTAGAATCATGTTTTTCCATTACATTACTTTTCCACAGAGCAAAGTGAGGCTGAATATGCCAAATGCTCTATAAAGCCGATGGCATCCAATTCATGACCAGGATCCTTTTTTTCCTGCTGGATTTTGTAAAATCTTTCTTATATGTTACAAAAGTTTATATTCCAAATCATTGAACATAAAGCTACTTGCTACTCATAAAAATTACAACTTTGCCAGCATCCATCAATAAAATTTCACCGTTAAATAATAGAATTAATAAACTCTTAAAGTTTGTTCCAACGATTTCTTGCTTTAACAAAACCCCACAAATGACCTGCTGTATTCCTCTTTGAACTCTTAAGAAATAATATCCATGGGAGGAAAACAGAAATTGTAAAGATTTAAACTCTTTCCAGATAATGGAGGGGGAAGTTAAATTAACTTAGGAAGATCCAAGGGAATATCCCTTAATATTTGGTAAGAATGAATAACTGATCATTATAATTCATCAGAAACATGACATTGGTTGAGGAAAAGTTAGCCCAAGAACAAAAGCTAAATTAATGAGGTCAGTAATCACAGGTCGTAACAAAGATTTTTCTTTTCAACTAAAATTGTTTCTGTTCTCTTGTCTCACCATATCTTCTTTGACCAGATAAAACAAAAGGCAATGTTGGACCTAACAATTTCCTAATAACACAGAAACAGGATATCCTCAAGGACAATGGTTGAATTTCTGAAAATCAGTTCCAATAGTATGTTTAGACAAACAAAATGATCACAAAAATACTTTGAAAGACATATGAAATGATGCAAAGTGAAATGAGCAGAACCAAGAAAATGTTGTACACAGTAACAACAGTAATGTTCAATAATCAATTCTGAATGACTTAACAAGGCAAGGATCTGGGACAACTCCAAGAGACTCATGAGGAAAAAAGGATATCTACCACCAAAGAGGAACAGATGGTCATACTATTCTTCACTTTATTTCTTCCATGAATTTTTCCCTAGTGTAAGGAATATATGTCTTGTTTCACAACATGCTGAACAGGGGAATGTGTATTATATGATTTTATATATATATATCCCAGGTCCTATTGTCTGCATTCCAGGAGAGAGGGGAGAAAAGAAGAGTGGGAGGAAGGGGAAAAATGCATGAAGCATGGATTTTTGGACATAGCTAATGTGAGAATCTGTTTTTCTTTGATAAGCAAATTTGTTATAATTTATTACATATTTATAACAAACTATATGTATTATGTTATCATTATTACATATTTTGTTGTTATATATTAAAAATTGTAACTCAAGGAAAAGAAAAAAGAAAATCAGTTGCTAAATGGGCTCTATAAAGTCTCGTGTAGTTATATCATACAGATTTTTTTTTGAATGCCATCGTACTATTGGTCTCCTGCTTTGTAAAAGTAAAATATTTCTAATTTGCTCTAGAACCCTTCTGTGTTCATGTTGCTGATCATGACAAACATAAGACTGTAGTGATATCAGATTTAGTGACTATTGCTTCCTGGCACAAATTAAATAATAAAATGTTCTCTCTCTCTTTGTCTTTTGTCAATCACCCATTCTTCAGACTTGGGGTAACTCTTCCTCAACTAACATGTTTCCCCTACACTATAACCATCAAATACCTCTGTCCAAAGGTTAGGAGAAAAATGATCAGTCCCACTGTTTGTCTTACCATCTGGGTTAGTGACATGTATGTAAAGAACACTAAAGAGGGGATGGGGTGAAAGAGGAGATGGAAGGCTTCACCACACTAAATGAAAACCCCAGCAATATGCATGTCAAAATCCTAAGGAGATGTACCACTCTGCTGGGAAAAACCAAGACAAAAGAATTATCTAACACAACAGTTCAAAGCATATTGCACCTGTCAAAATGTCTGTCATCTTCTATAGAACTGCCCCATTCTAAGAGAGAAAAGGCAAAGTGGAGCAAAGTCACTCAGGGACAACAGCCCACTTTGTCTCCTTCCTCTAGCCAACTCCTCCAACTGAAAGCCATTTAGCTCCATGCTAAAGATTGCCTGGAAGGATCAGACAATAGGAAGGTCTCTTTCATTGTCAAGGACAGTTACACTTTGAAGATGACGCTCAAAGGAGGTTAGAATGGGTCAGCAAGCAATTGTCGGTCCCCGGCAAGGACATGTGAACAGGCCATTGTTAGAGTCACACACACACAAAACCCAACGCCCCAGCAAAGAATGCAACTTTCAGCTCGAGGAGGTGTGGGAAGGAAGAAATGAACACGCAATGCTGATTCCATTACAAAGAAAAGTGGAGAGCAAAAAAATGAGGAGCCCAGGAGATGGCAGCCAGAGCCATTTCTATGCTGTTTCATTCTGTGCATCACTCAAGCCTTCAGAAAGGTGAGAAGAATCAAGGCCAGGGGGAAAATATAAAGAAATGTGAGTTTTTATTTATTTACATTGGATATGAAGACCACCTTCTTGATGAACTACAGAAAAATGAGTAGAAATAGACCAAAATATGAAATAGGCAAACGCCAAATACATTTTCCAGTAGTAATTCTTATTGCAGTCTGAATTGGTAAAGAGAAACTCCTTGTTCAGGGGTTCCTTATACCAATGGCACCACATGACCAATTCCTAATCCTAGCCCTAATTTTTACATGAAAGAAGCAGCCTGAAAGAGAAGCAGAGAGAGTATTTCATAACCTGCCCTAGACATTGACTAGCTGTGCAGGTCACTTACCTTCTTTAGACCTCAGTTTCCTCTTCTGTAAAAGGAAGGGTTGAACTAGAGGGCCTTTAAATTCCCTCCTAGCTCTAGGTCCATGATACCATCACCCTTCTGGGCCTCAATTTCCCCATCAATGAAACCACAGGGTTGAATTTGATGACCTCTAAGATCACCTTCTGGTTCTAACTCTATGATCTTATGATTCTATGAAGGACAGTGTGGTGAAATGGAAAGAGACCTGGTCTCAGAGTCAGAAGGATCTGTGTTCAAATCCTGTCTCTGACATATACCAGATATATGACCAAGGCAGCTAGGTTGCACAGTGGATAGAGCACCAGGCCTGGAGTCAGGAAGACTTACTTGCTGTGTGATTCTGGACAGGGCACTTAACTCTGCTTGTCTGTTTTCTCCTTTGTAAAATAATCTGGAGAAGAAATGGCCAACCACTTTGCCAAGAAAACCCCAAATAGGATCACAAAGAATCAGACACTATTGAAAAATGACTGACCAGCAAGTCAACCTCTTAGAGCTTCAAGGCAACTCCCTAAGTCTAGGAATTACAGAATAGGAGCTGTTCAACATTGATAAAGGGAGTTTCTCTTTGCATGTTTTCTATACCAATAAAATTCTGGGTCTGGCACTATTTAATTTCAGCTCCATTCATGCTCTCAGCTTTTCCCTCTCCTTTCCAACCATCTCCCCATCCTGGGGATGTTATCCAACCCCTTCCAGTACCCCTTTATGTATTGCCTTCCTCCATTAGAATGTAAACTCCTTGAAAGTAAGGACTGCTATCATGTTTACTTGTATGTCCCAATACTTAGAAGAGTACCTGGCATGTAGTAAGTTTCTCTCTGTCTCTCTGTTTCTCTATCTCTGTCTCTGTCTTTCTGTCTCTGCCCCTCTGTCTTTCTGTCTCTCTGTCTCTCACATATGTTCCCACCCCTTCTTCCTTCCCTCTCTTCTCCTCCTTCCCATCTATCTATCTATCTATCTATCTACCTGTCTGTCTGTCTATCTATGTCTATCTGGATGTCTATATCTACATACTTTAAAAATAAATATATGTATAGTAAATATAATATTAATTTAATTCATTTTGCTCGCTACTCATCTTGCCTATGTGAAGATCTGAGGAAAAATGGGAAAATACTAGATAATCAATGTCAGTAAGCAACCATTTTTTTAACCATCAACAATGGACAAGACACTGTGCTAATTGTTATGGGTACAAAGAAAAGTAAAAGATAGTTCCTCCTCTCAAGTATAATAGGAGAGATAGCATGAAAACAAAGTACACTGTATAAATAAGATATATACAGGATAATTGGAGTTAATCATGAAAAGGAAGGCACTAACAATAAAGGATATGGGTATGGTCTAATTGGACATTGGGAGGGCATAGATCTAGGGAACACTAAAACTGACTTTTCTACCTTAATAGCCCAAAAGAGTTCCTCTTTGAACATGTTTTTCAAAGTGTGATTTTTCCTTGAGATCTAAAATTGGTCTTTCCCAAAAACTAATTGATGAAATATAATTCACTTCCCTTGTGAACAGTAGTATGTCACCTTAGGAAGATGAGGCTACAAGTCTTGCCTCTGACTGGTTTTCAGTTCCTCTAAGAGTATTTGTTATGGACTTCCGGTTAAGATGGCGGCTTAGAGAAAGCTGAAGTTCAGATCTCCGGAAAACCCTTCCCGACCGATCTCAAACTAGAAGCTCCTAAGGCGCCGAAATTCAAAACGATCAACAGCACAGACCCTGGGAACCCTCCTCCTGGACCTGGACCCGGTTCAAAAGGTACGGCTCCCCTTAAAAGCCAGAACCCGAGATCCCTCGGACCTCAGGGGTAGGAGCGCAGAGTCCAAGGCTCCCAGAAGCGGCAGCCGCGCGGGGCTCAGAGAGCAGGGTCTGAGGAACAACAACCCTCAGGGTCTTCTACCCAAGTCCCAGTCCGGGTGAAAGTTACTGCCTGGGGCCTCCGCTGCAAAGAGCCTGTCGGTCCGGGTGAAAGTTACTGCCTGGGGCCTCCGCTGCAGAGAGCTGGTCAAAACAACAGCAACCCTCAGGGCGGGCAAGACAGCCTCACGGGCTGGATCCTGCTATCCAAGTCTCAGTGAAAGTCTGTGCTCTCGGAGCTTGGGGAAGCGGCAGCCCATCCCCCCGCAGGCCGAGGAAACAGCCTCACGGCCAGGGATTCTGAAGGCAACTTCCGGAAATCGAGCCAGGGGGAGAGTGTGGCCTCGTGGTCCGACCCTTCCATTCCAGTTCCAGTGAGGCATATTCAGTTTAACCCAGGGAACGCTCATAGAACCAACATCTGCCCAGGACTAAAGCCTCTGATCACCAGACAAAGACAAGAAAAGCCAATCCTCCACGTTCAGAGATGACAAACTCCACAGAAGCACAGAAGCCCCAAAATACCAAGAAAAATAAGAAGAAAGGGGCGACTCTGGACACATTCTATGGAGCCAAAATACAAAATACAGAGCAGATAGAAGAAGATATACAAGAAAATTCTCCAAAATCTTCCAAAGGAAATAGAAACTCTCCACAAACCCATGAAGAATTTGAATCAGAAAGGACCAAAAAGATGGAAGCCCTCTGGGAGGAAAAGTGGGAAATGATGCAAAAGAAATTCACGCATCTACAAAACCAGTTTGACCAAACTGTAAAAGAAAACCAGGCTTTAAAGCAAGAACTAATAAAGCAAAGCCAAAACACCAAGAAATTAGAAGAGAACATAAAATATCTCACCGACAAGGTGATAGATCTGGAAAACAGGGGGAGAAGAGAAAATTTAAGAATAATTGGACTCCCAGAAAAGCCAGAAATAAACACCAAACTGGACATGGTGATACAAGATATAATCAAAGAAAATTGCCCAGAGATTCTAGAACAAGGGGGCAATACATCCACTGACAGAGCTCACAGAACACCTTCTACACTAAACCCCCAAAAGACAACTCCCAGGAATGTATTTGCCAAATTCCAAAGCTATCAAACAAAAGAAAAAATCCTACAGGAAGCCAGAAAAAGACAATTTAGATATAAAGGAATGCCAATCAGGGTCACACAAGACCTTGCAAGTTCTACGCTGAATGATCGTAAGGCATGGAACATGATCTTCAGAAAGGCAAGAGAGCTGGGTCTCCAACCAAGAATCAGCTACCCAGCAAAACTGACTATATACTTCCAAGGGAAAATATGGGCATTCAACAAAATAGAAGACTTCCAACTTTTTGCAAAGAAAAGACCAGAGCTCTGTGGAAAGTTTGATACCGAAAATCAAAGAGCAAGGAATACCTGAAAAGGTAAATATTAAGGAAAGGGAAAAAATGTTATCTTCTTTTACTCAAACTCTCTTCTATAAGGACTACATTTATATCAACCTATGTATACTAATATGTGGGGAAAATGTAATGTATAAATAGGGGGTAAAGAAAGACCAAATAGAATAATGGTTCTCACACAAAGATTCACAGGGGAAGGGGAGGGGAAGAAAACTCCTATAAGAAGGAGAGGAAGAGAGGGGGGGGTTTACTTAAACCTCAATCTCAGGGAAATCAACTCTGAGAGGGAAAAACATCCAGATCCATTGGGATCTTGAATTCTATCTTACCCAACAAGGGTAAGGAGAAGGGAAAACCAAGGGGGGGAGGGGGAGAGGGAGAACAAAAAGGGAGGGAAAGAGAGGGGGGAGGGGGAGGGAACAAAAAGGGAGGGACTAAAAAGGGAAACATCAAGGGAGGGGACAAGGGGGACTGATTCAAAGTAAATCACTGGACTAAAAGGTAGAGCCGAAGAAGAAAAGGTTAGAATTAGGGAAGGCAATCAAAATGCCAGGGAGTCCACAAATGACAATCATAACTTTGAACGTGAATGGGATGAACTCACCCATAAAACGTAGACGAATAGCTGAATGGATTAGAATCCAAAACCCTACCATATGTTGTCTTCAAGAAACACACATGAGGCGGGTTGACACCCACAAGGTCAGAATTAAAGGATGGAGTAAGACCTTCTGGGCCTCAACTGATAGAAAGAAGGCAGGAGTGGTAATCATGATATCTGATAAAGCCAATGCAAAAATAGACCTGATCAAAAGGGATAGGGAAGGTAATTATATTTTGTTAAAAGGGACTCTAGACAATGAGGAAATATCATTAATCAACATGTATGCACCAAATAATATAGCACCCAAATTTCTAATGGAGAAACTAGGAGAATTGAAGGAAGAAATAGACAATAAAACCATACTAGTGGGAGACTTAAACCAACCATTATCAAATTTAGATAAATCAAATCAAAAAATAAATAAGAAAGAGGTAAAAGAAGTGAATGAAATCTTAGAAAAATTAGAATTAATAGACATATGGAGAAAAATAAATAGGGATAAAAAGGAATACACCTTCTTCTCAGCACCACATGGCACATTCACAAAAATTGACCATACATTAGGTCACAGAAACATAGCACACAAATGCAAAAAAGCAGAAATAATGAATGCAGCCTTCTCAGATCACAAGGCAATAAAAATAATGATTAGTAATGGTACATGGAAAACCAAATCTAAAACCAATTGGAAATTAAACAATATGATACTCCAAAACCGTTTAGCTAAAGAAGAAATCATAGAAACAATTAATAATTTCATCAAGGAAAATGACAATGGCGAAACATCCTTTCAAACCTTTTGGGATGCAGCCAAAGCGGTAATCAGAGGCAAATTCATATCCCTGAAAGCTCATATTAACAAACAAGGGAGAGCAGAGATCAATCAATTGGAAATGCAATTGAAAAAACTCGAAAGCGATCAAATTAAAAACCCCCAGCAGAAAACCAAATTAGAAATCCTAAAAATTAAGGGAGAAATTAATAAAATCGAAAGTGATAGAACTATTGATTTAATAAATAAGACAAGAAGCTGGTACTTTGGACTTCCGGTTAAGATGGCGGCTTAGAGAAAGCCAAAGCTCAGATCTCCTGAAAACCCTTCCCGACCGATCTCAAATGATAAGCTCCTAAGGCGCCGAAATTCAAAACGATCAACAGCACAGACCCTGGGAACCCTCCTCCTGGACCTGGACCCGGTTCAAAAGGTACGGCTCCCCTTAAAAGCCAGAACCCGAGATCCCTCGGACCTCAGGGGTAGGAGCGCAGAGTCCAAGGCTCCCGGAAGCGGCAGCCGCGCCGGGCTCAGAGAGCAGGGTCTGAGGAACAACAACCCTCAGGGTCTTCTACCCAAGTCCCAGTCCGGGTGAAAGTTACTGCCTGGGGCTTCCGCTGCAGAGAGCCTGTCGGTCCGGGTGAAAGTTACTGCCTGGGGCCTCCGCTGCAAAGAGCTTGTCGGTCCGGGTGAAAGTTACTGCCTGGGGCCTCCGCTGCAGAGAGCTGGTCAAAACAACAGCAACCCTCAGGGCGGGCAAGACAGCCTCACGGGCTGGATCCTGCTATCCAAGTCTCAGTGAAAGTCTGTGCTCTTGGAGCTTGGGGAAGCGGCAGCCCATCCCCCCGCAGGCCGACGAAACAGCCTCACGGCCAGGGATTCTGAAGGCAACTTCCGGAAATCGAGCCAGGGGGAGAGTGTGGCCTCGTGGTCCGACCCTTCCATTCCAGTTCCAGTGAGGCATATTCAGTTTAACCCAGGGAAAGCTCATAGAACTATCTGCCCAGGACTGCCTCTGAACACCAGAAAGAGACAAGAAAAACTAATCCTCCACATTCAGAAATGGCAAACTCCACAGAACCACAGAAGCCCCAAAATACCAAGAAAAATAAGAAGAAAGGGGCGACTTTGGACACATTCTATGGAGCCAAAATACAAAATACAGAGCAGACAGAAGATAATATAAAAGAAAATGCTCCAAAACCTTCCAAAGGAAACGGAAACTCTCCACAAACCTATGAAGAATTTGAATCAGAAATGACCAAAAAGATGGAAGCCCTCTGGGAGGAAAAGTTGGAAATAATGCAAAAGAAATTCACGCATCTACAAAACCAGTTTGACCAAACTGTAAAAGAAAACCAGGCTTTAAAGGCCAGAATCAGGCAGCTGGAAGACAACGAGCGTGTAAAAGAGCAAGAATCAATAAAGCAAAGCCAAAATACCAAGAAATTAGAAGAGAACATAAAATATCTCACCGACAAGGTGATAGATCTGGAAAATAGGGGGAGAAGGGATAATTTAAGAATAATTGGACTCCCAGATAAGCCAGAAATAAACACCAAACTGGACATGGTAATACAAGATATAATCAAAGAAAATTGCCCAGAGATTCTAGAACAAGGGGGCAATACAGCCACTGACAGAGCTCACAGAACACCTTCTACACTAAACCCCCAAAAGACAACTCCCAGGAATGTAATTGCCAAATTCCAAAGCTATCAAACAAAAGAAAAAATCCTACAGGAAGCCAGAAAAAGACAATTTAGATATAAAGGAATGCCAATCAGGGTCACCCAAGACCTTGCAAGTTCTACTCTGAATGATCGTAAGGCATGGAACATGATCTTCAGAAAGGCAAGAGAGCTGGGTCTCCAACCAAGAATCAGCTACCCAGCAAAACTGACTATATACTTCCAAGGGAAAGTATGGGCATTCAACAAAATAGAAGACTTCCAACTTTTTGCAAAGAAAAGACCAGAGCTCTGTGGAAAGTTTGATACCGAAAATCAAAGAGCAAGGAATACCTGAAAAGGTAAATATTAAGGAAAGGGGAAAATGTTATCTTCTTCTTTTACTCAAACTCTCTTCTATAAGGACTACATTTATATCAACCTATGTATACTAACATGTGGGGAAAATGTAATGTATAAATAGGGGGTAAAGAAAGACCAAATAGAATAATCATTCTCACACAAAGATTCACATGGGAAGGGGAGGGGAAGAAAACTCCTATAAGAAGGAGAGGAAGAGAGGGGGGGGGTTACTTAAACCTCAATCTCAGGGAAATCAGCTCTGAGAGGGAAAAACATCCAGATCCATTGGGATCTTGAATTCTATCTTACCCAACAAAGGTAAGGAGAAGGGAAAACCAAGGGGGGGAGGGGGAGAGGGAGAACAAAAAGGGAGGGAAAGAGAGGGGGGAGGGGGAGGGAACAAAAAGGGAGGGACTAAAAAGGGAAACATCAAGGGAGGGGACAAGGGGCACTGATTCAAAGTAAATCACTGGACTAAAAGGTAGAGCCGAAGAAGAAAAGGTTAGAATTAGGGAAGGCAATCAAAATGCCAGGGAGTCCACAAATGACAATCATAACTTTGAACGTGAATGGGATGAACTCACCCATAAAACGTAGACGAATAGCAGAATGGATTAGAATCCAAAACCCTACCATATGTTGTCTTCAGGAAACACACATGAGGCGGGTTGACACCCACAAGGTCAGAATTAAAGGATGGAGTAAGACCTTCTGGGCTTCAACTGATAGAAAGAAGGCAGGAGTGGTAATCATGATATCTGATAAAGCCAATGCAAAAATAGACCTGATCAAAAGGGATAGGGAAGGTAATTATATTTTGTTAAAAGGGACTATAGACAATGAGGAAATATCATTAATCAATATGTATGCACCAAATAATATAGCACCCAAATTTCTAATGGAGAAACTAGGAGAATTGAAGGAAGAAATAGACAATAAAACCATACTAGTGGGAGACTTAAACCAACCATTATCAAATTTAGATAAATCAAATCAAAAAATAAATAAGAAAGAGGTAAAAGAAGTGAATGGAATCTTAGAAAAATTAGAATTAATAGACATATGGAGAAAAATAAATAGGGATAAAAAGGAATACACCTTCTTCTCAGCACCACATGGCACATTCACAAAAATTGACCATACATTAGGTCACAGAAACATAGCACACAAATGCAGAAAAGCAGAAATAATGAATGCAGCCTTCTCAGATCACAAGGCAATAAAAATAATGATTAGTAATGGTACATGGAAAACCAAATCTAAAACCAATTGGAAATTAAACAATATGATACTCCAAAACCGTTTAGTTAAAGAAGAAATCATAGAAACAATTAATAATTTCATCGAGGAAAATGACAATGGCGAAACATCCTTTCAAACCTTTTGGGATGCAGCCAAAGCGGTAATCAGAGGTAAATTCATATCCCTGAAAGCTTATATTAACAAACAAGGGAGAGCAGAGATCAATCAATTGGAAATGCAAATGAAAAAACTGGAAAGTGATCAAATTAAAAACCCCCAGCAGAAAACCAAATTAGAAATCCTAAAAATTAAGGGAGAAATTAATAAAATCGAAAGTGATAGAACTATTGATTTAATAAATGAGACAAGAAGCTGGTACTTTGAAAAAACAAACAAAATAGACAAGGTACTGGTCAATCTAGTTAAAAAAAGGAAGGAAGAAAAGCAAATTCACAGCATTAAAGATGAAAAGGGGGACAGCACCTCCAATGAGGAGGAAATTAAGGCAATCATTAGAAATTACTTTGCCCAATTATATGGCAATAAATACACCAATTTAGGAGAAATGGATGAATATATACAAAAATACAAACTGCCTAGACTAACAGAAGAGGAAATAGAATTCCTAAATAATCCCATATCAGAAATTGAAATCCAACAAGCCATCAAACAACTTCCTAAGAAAAAGTTCCCAGGGCCTGATGGATTCACCTGTGAATTCTATCAAACATTCAGAGAACAGTTAATCCCAATACTATACAAACTATTTGACATAATAAGCAAAGAGGGAGTTCTACCAAACTCCTTTTACGACACAAACATGGTACTGATTCCAAAACCAGGCAGGTCAAAAACAGAGAAAGAAAACTATAGGCCAATCTCCCTAATGAATATAGATGCAAAAATCTTAAATAGGATACTAGCAAAAAGACTCCAGCAAGTGATCAGAAGGATCATTCACCATGATCAAGTAGGATTCATACCAGGGATGCAGGGCTGGTTCAACATTAGGAAAACCATCCACATAATTGACCACATCAACAAGCAAACTAGCAAGAATCACATGATTATTTCAATAGATGCAGAAAAAGCCTTTGATAAAATACAACACCCATTCCTATTAAAAACACTAGAAAGCATAGGAATAGAAGGGTCATTCCTAAAAATAATAAACAGTATATATCTAAAACCAACAGCTAATATCATCTGCAATGGGGATAAACTAGATGCATTCCCAATAAGATCAGGAGTGAAACAAGGATGCCCATTATCACCTCTACTATTTGACATTGTACTAGAAACACTAGCAGTAGCAATTAGAGAAGATAAAGAAATTGAAGGCATCAGAATAGGCAAGGAGGAGACCAAGTTATCACTCTTTGCGGATGACATGATGGTCTACTTAAAGAATCCTAGAGATTCAACCAAAAAGCTAATTGAAATAATCAACAACTTTAGCAAAGTTGCAGGATACAAAATAAACCCACATAAATCATCAGCTTTTCTATATATCTCCAACACAGCTCAGCAGCAAGAACTAGAAAGAGAAATCCCATTCAAAATCACCTTAGACAAAATAAAATACCTAGGAATCTACCTCCCAAGACAAACACAGGAACTATATGAACACAACTACAAAACACTCGCCACACAACTAAAACTAGACTTGAACAAATGGAAAAACATTAACTGCTCATGGATAGGACGAGCCAATATAATAAAAATGACCATCCTACCCAAACTTATTTATCTATTTAGTGCCATACCCATTGAACTACCAAAATACTTCTTCACTGATTTAGAAAAAACCATAACAAAGTTCATTTGGAAGAACAAAAGATCAAGGATATCCAGGGAAATAATGAAAAAAAACACATATGATGGGGGCCTTGCAGTCCCAGACCTCAAACTATATTACAAAGCAGCAGTCATCAAAACAATTTGGTACTGGCTAAGAAACAGAAAGGAAGATCAGTGGAATAGACTGGGGGAAAACGACCTCAGCAAGACAGTATACGATAAACCCAAAGATCCCAGCTTTTGGGACAAAAATCCACTATTCGATAAAAACTGCTGGGAAAATTGGAAGACAGTGTGGGAGAGACTAGGAATAGATCAACACCTCACACCCTACACCAAGATAAATTCAAAATGGGTGAGTGACTTAAACATAAAGAAGGAAACCATAAGTAAATTGGGTAAACACAGAATAGTATACATGTCAGACCTTTGGGAGGGGAAAGGCTTTAAAACCAAGCAAGATATAGAAAGAATCACAAAATGTAAAATAAATAATTTTGACTACATCAAACTAAAAAGCTTTTGTACAAACAAAACCAATATAACTAAAATCAGAAGGGAAACAACAAATTGGGAAAAAATCTTCATAGAAACCTCTGACAAAGGTTTAATTACTCATATTTATAAAGAGCTAAATCAATTGTACACAAAATCAAGCCATTCTCCAATTGATAAATGGGCAAGGGAAATGGATAGGCAGTTCTCAGATAAAGAAATCAAAACTATTAACAAGCACATGAAGAAGTGTTCTACATCTCTTATAATCAGAGAGATGCAAATCAAAACAACTCTGAGGTATCACCTCACACCTAGCAGATTGGCTAACATAACAGCAAAGGAAAGTAATGAATGCTGGAGGGGATGTGGCAAAATAGGGACATTAATTCATTGCTGGTGGAGCTGTGAACTGATCCAACCATTCTGGAGGGCAATTTGGAACTATGCCCAAAGGGTGCTAAAAGAATATCTACCCTTTGACCCAGCCATAGCACTGCTGGGTCTGTACCCCAAAGAGATAATGGACACAAAGACTTGTACAAAAATATTCATAGCTGCGCTCTTTGTGGTGGCCCAAAACTGGAAAATGAGGGGATGCCCATCAATTGGGGAATGGCTGAACAAACTGTGGTATATGTTGGTGATGGAGTACTATTGTGCTAAAAGGAATAATAAAGTGGAGAAGTTCCATGGAGACTGGAACAACCTCCAGGAAGTGATGCAGAGCGAGAGGAGCAGAACCAGGAGAACATTGTACACAGAGACTAATACACTGTGGTATAATCGAACGTAATGGACTTCTCCATTAGGGGCGGTGTAATGTCCCTGAACAACTTGCAGGGACCCAGGAGGAAAAAAACACCATTCATAAGCAAAGGATAAACTATGGGAGTGGAAACACCGAGAAAAAGCAACTGCCTGAATACAGAGGTTGAGGGGACATGACAGAGGATAGACTCTAAATGAACACTCTAATGCAAATACTATCAACAAAGCAATGGGTTCAAATCAAGAAAACATCTAATGCCCAGTGGACTTACGCGTCGGCTATGGGGGGTGGGGGGGGGGGGAGGAAAAGAAAATGATCTATGTCTTTAACGAATAATGCTTGGAAATGACCAAATAAAATATATTTAAAAAAAAAAAAAAAGAAGAAGCTGGTACTTTGAAAAAACAAACAAAATAGACAAAGTACTGGTCAATCTAATTAAAAAAAGGAAGGAAGAAAAGCAAATTCACAGCATTAAAGATGAAAAGGGGGACAGCACCTCCAATGAGGAGGAAATTAAGGCAATCATTAGAAATTACTTTGCCCAATTATATGGCAATAAATACACCAATTTAGGAGAAATGGATGAATATATACAAAAATACAAACTGCCTAGACTAACAGAAGAGGAAATAGAATTCTTAAATAATCCCATATCAGAAATTGAAATCCATCAAGCCATCAAAGAACTTCCTAAGAAAAAATCCCCAGGGCCTGATGGATTCACCTGTGAATTCTATCAAACATTCAGAGAACAGTTAACCCCAATACTATACAAACTATTTGACATAATAAGCAAAGAGGGAGTTCTACCAAACTCCTTTTACGACACAAACATGGTACTGATTCCAAAACCAGGCAGGTCAAAAACAGAGAAAGAAAACTATAGACCAATCTCCCTAATGAATATAGATGCAAAAATTTTAAATAGGATACTAGCAAAAAGACTCCAGCAAGTGATCAGAAGGATCATTCACCATGATCAAGTAGGATTCATACCAGGGATGCAGGGCTGGTTCAACATTAGGAAAACCATCCACATAATTGACCACATCAACAAGCAAACTAGCAAGAACCACATGATTATCTCAATAGATGCAGAAAAAGCCTTTGATAAAATACAACACCCATTCCTATTAAAAACACTAGAAAGCATAGGAATAGAAGGGTCATTCCTAAAAATAATAAACAGTATATATCTAAAACCAACAGCTAATATCATCTGCAATGGGGATAAACTAGATGCATTCCCAATAAGATCAGGAGTGAAACAAGGATGCCCATTATCACCTCTACTATTTGACATTGTACTAGAAACACTAGCAGTAGCAATTAGAGAAGATAAAGAAATTGAAGGCATCAGAATAGGCAAGGAGGAGACCAAGTTATCACTCTTTGCGGATGACATGATGGTCTACTTAAAGAATCCTAGAGATTCAACCAAAAAGCTAATTGAAATAATCAACAACTTTAGCAAAGTTGCAGGATACAAAATAAACCCACATAAATCATCAGCTTTTCTATATATCTCCAACACAGCTCAGCAGCAAGAACTAGAAAGAGAAATCCCATTCAAAATCACCTTAGACAAAATAAAATACCTAGGAATCTATCTCCCAAGACAAACACAGGAACTATATGAACACAACTACAAAACACTCGCCACACAACTAAAACTAGACTTGAACAATTGGAAAAACATTAACTGCTCATGGATAGGACGAGCCAATATAATAAAAATGACCATCCTACCCAAACTTATTTATCTATTTAGTGCCATACCCATTGAACTACCAAAATACTTCTTCACTGATTTAGAAAAAACCATAACAAAGTTCATTTGGAAGAACAAAAGATCAAGGATATCCAGGGAAATAATGAAAAAAAAACACATATGATGGGGGCCTTGCAGTCCCAGACCTCAAACTATATTACAAAGCAGCAGTCATCAAAACAATTTGGTACTGGCTAAGAAACAGAAAGGAAGATCAGTGGAATAGACTGGGGGAAAACGACCTCAGCAAGACAGTATACGATAAACCCAAAGATCCCAGCTTTTGGGACAAAAATCCACTATTCGATAAAAACTGCTGGGAAAATTGGAAGACAGTGTGGGAGAGACTAGGAATAGATCAACACCTCACACCCTACACCAAGATAAATTCAAAATGGGTGAGTGACTTAAACATAAAGAAGGAAACCATAAGTAAATTGGGTAAACACAGAATAGTATACATGTCAGACCTTTGGGAGGGGAAAAGCTTTAAAACCAAGCAAGATATAGAAAGAATCACAAAATGTAAAATAAATAATTTTGACTACATCAAACTAAAAAGCTTTTGTACAAACAAAACCAATATAACTAAAATCAGAAGGGAAACAACAAATTGGGAAAAAATCTTCATAGAAACCTCTGACAAAGGTTTAATTACTCATATTTATAAAGAGCTAAATCAATTGTACACAAAATCAAGCCATTCTCCAATTGATAAATGGGCAAGGGAAATGGATAGGCAGTTCTCAGATAAAGAAATCAAAACTATTAACAAGCACATGAAGAAGTGTTCTACATCTCTTATAATCAGAGAGATGCAAATCAAAACAACTCTGAGGTATCACCTCACACCTAGCAGATTGGCTAACATAACAGCAAAGGAAAGTAATGAATGCTGGAGGGGATGTGGCAAAGTAGGGACATTAATTCATTGCTGGTGGAGTTGTGAACTGATCCAACCATTCTGGAGGGCAATTTGGAACTATGCCCAAAGGGCGACAAAAGAATATCTACCCTTTGACCCAGCCATAGCACTGCTGGGTCTGTACCCCAAAGAGATAATGGACACAAAGACTTGTACAAAAATATTCATAGCTGCGCTCTTTGTGGTGGCCCAAAACTGGAAAACGAGGGGATGCCCATCAATTGGGGAATGGCTGAACAAACTGTGGTATATGTTGGTGATGGAATACTATTGTGCTCAAAGGAATAATAAAGTGGAGAAGTTCCATGGAGACTGGAACAACCTCCAGGAAGTGATGCAGAGCGAGAGGAGCAGAACCAGGAGAACATTGTACACAGAGACTAATACACTGTGGTATAATCGAACGTAATGGACTTCTCCATTAGGGGCGGTGTAATGTCCCTGAACAACTTTCAGGGATCCAGGAGAAAAAAAACACCATTCATAAGCAAAGGATAAACTATGGGAGTGGAAACACCGAGAAAAAGCAACTGCCTGAATACAGAGGTTGAGGGGACATGACAGAGGATAGACTTTAAATGAACACTCTAATGCAAATACTATCAACAAAGCAATGGGTTCAAATCAAGAAAACATCTAATGCCCAGTGGACTTACGCGTCGGCTATGGGGGGTGGGGGGGAGGAAAAGAAAATGATCTATGTCTTTAACGAATAATGCTTGGAAATGATCAAATAAAATATATTTTTAAAAAAAAAAGAGTATTTGTTATGGTAGAAATGTAGGTCTGCTCTAGCAGAGGCAGTCTCCAAGCTATACATTTTCCACCAAGACAAAATCATAAATCTACGGGGGAGAGGGGGGAATAACCTACTTTTCATCTACCTTTCCCATTTTATATCATAGCATTCCCCTTTAATTATTCTACATTCCTTTCAGCCTTATCTACTCATTGCTCTCTATAAATAATATCTCCTATCTCCACACCTTTGCCCATGCTGTACCCCATGTTTAGATTGTACTCCTTCCTTACTGCCATCTCTTAGGATCCCTAATTTCCTTCAAAGCTCAGTACAAATATCAGTGTTCCATAATAACCTCCCAGCAATTAGTGCACTATACCTCAAGAAATTATTTTGTGTAAATTACAGTTATCAACACATTTTGTGTAACTTTCTATAAACATACAAAGTTACAGTTATCAACACATCTAGCTTTTCCCCTCAGCAGAATTTAAGTTCCTTGCGGGTGGGGAAAGATATGTATTTCCTTATCTCTTAACATAGTGTCATGCATATAGTAGGTTCTTAATAAGTGTTAGTTGAATTGAATTACAGTGTCACATTTGTTTTCAAAGGAAAGTATGGCATATAGACAATTACCTTATTATATTTATTAAATATTAATATATTTATTACCTTTAATGTCTATTGTTGTGTTGATCTATTTGATGATTCCACTCACTTTGCCAGTAACTTTCCACTGGGAGAATTTATTTTTCATATATTGTATTAATTCCTACATCAAGGCCCTAGAGTAGAAAGGTCCCAATCCCTCTAAATTAGAGAGAATTGCTGAGTCAGAGTCTTGGATCTAAGGCACCATCCAGACTACAGATTTTTGCATTTTCTTTGTCCTTAGGAATGTGTTCCTTTCACAAAGTCTGGCTAACAGGAATGTTTTACAATGATTCTTTTCCTGTGAACATGAACTCAATGACATGGGAACTGGGAAGAGCTAAGAGTGTGATGGACTATCTCCTAATTAGCTGTTTATCAATTAGAGATGTCTTGAGATATTCAAGAAAGGAGCTGAATAATGAGCTACCAAAAGTGTATATAGGTACCTGATCCAGGTCCATGGATGTCTTTGGTAGTTAAGAGGGCCAATGATCTATGCCACTTTACTGGTTATGATGCAGGTCTAATCAACAAACTAATATTCTTACTCCAAAATCAGTCTCTGAAAATATTTTTAATCATAACACCAAAGTGCTTCTTCTATGGCTACCATTCCACTGTATTGTCTCTTCCATTAGAATATAAACTCCTTGAGGGCAGGAGTTGTCTTTGCATACATATATTTATATCCCTAGGCTTTAGTACAATGCTTGGTACAAAGGAAGTGCTTGATACATTTTTTTTTAGTTCATTCCTGTAAGATCAAGGATTGACTGAATCAAATACCACAAATTCCCACTTAAAGAAACTTTAGCCAACAAGACCACCACAATTCAACCAATTAGTCAAGGATATAAGACCAGGTTTGAGAAGTCCTTGGAAATCTTTATATGAAATAGAGTGATGTTCCACAGGAGGAGTGTTAGGATTGGTCAAGGACTCTCAGTCACCCTGGAAGTTTTATATAAATTGGCAAGCCAGTCCAGATTCCAGCACACTAGTGTATGGATAGTGAGAGATCAAGTAGTCTCAGCCAAGTCCCTGGGAGGAAATCAGTAGTTAGGGGAGGAGAGATGAAAAGATTCTCCTCACTCTGTCCTTAACCATAAGACAATATTGTGAACTTTAGACTGTCAGAGGATTTTGGACTTCTCGTTGGCATCAAAGAAGTGTCTGAGGAACAGAAATGATGGCTGAACCAAGTACAAATGAGACCCATTGGGGAAAGGCAACTTTATGTCTCATAAAGGAGCCCAACAGAAAAGCTGCATCAAACCTTTAAAACTGTGAGAAAGGTTTTACATTTTCTTTCTAGTTTAGTTATTTTAAGTAGGGGTTGGGGCAATTTATTGAAATAAGTTTAATTGACCAGAAGTTGTGATTCATTTCTATAGTCCCTGCCCCTGGGGATCCTGAGACTAGTAGATGGCTTCCATTTAGGAGTTCTGAACTGAGATGGGGCTAAAACGACTCACATGCTTTCATGAAGTCGTCTAAGGAGAGGCAAACCAAACATAAATGGAGCTGGTCAATGCTTCTCTGAACATCATCACTGAGGTCAAGCCTGTAAGGAATCCTTGTCCATTTAGCATGGTCAAGTTTGGGAGAAAGATAGGGCAACCATGTTTTTTTAGAACCAAAAGGTATGTATCATAGTCACTGCCAAACAAATGAAGTATCCATATAAATAGTCATCATCTTTCCAAGACCATATTTCCATTTACTGGATCCCTTGCTGACCTTGACTTTGTCGCTTAAGCTAGTTTCATCATGCTAAACAAATCAAATTCATCTAATCTGCTTCAATGGAATGACCTCTCTCAAAATCCCAAATTCTGGCTTGCCATTGGCCCTCTTGGTACTATCCTTGGTGCTGACTGACTGAGACTGAGAACTGGGTAGAACAGCCTAGCTGACTTTCAAAATAATCGCTGTCTGAACAAATAATTCCATTCCATTCCATTGCATGTAGTTCAACAAACATTAAATTCCTTCTATTTGTTGGGTGCTAAACTAGTGCTGGAGATACAAAGGAAAAAATGAAAGTCTCAAATACTTAGCAGCTATATGACCCTGAATAAGTCACTTAGCTTTAGTCTCAATTTGCTCATCTATAACATGAGGATAATAATGTTTGTAGTAAGACTCAAATGAGGTAATGTAAGCAAAGTATTTTGCTTACTTTAAAGATCTATGCAAACATCAGCCATTATTAATAAAATATGAGAGATTGGACAAAGTGACTTTTGTAGCCTCTTCTAACTTTAAATCTGGCCTCCTGTAATTCTCTCTATCTCTTGCTGTCTCTCTCTCTCTCTCTCTCTCTCTCTCTCTCTCTCTCTCTCTCTCTCTCTCTCTCTCTCTCTCTCTCTCTCACTTTCCTTCTCCAAATGACACAAGATCACTTCTCTCTCCAAGTTCCATGAAACAATATGGCACAATAGGAAGATATTCTGACCCTAGAGTCAAACCCCACCTCTAACTATTAACTCTTACAGCCAGTGTAACTTTGGACAAGTCACTTAATTGCTCTTGGCCTCAGCATCCTCCTCTGTAAAATGAAAGGGTTGGAATTCGATCCTAAGAAGTGTGTTTTTATTTCCAAGGGAAACTCCTTTGCTCAGCTTGGATTTTATCCTTTAGGTTATCTTTGTGTTGAAATTAACCAACACCAAATAAAGTAATCATTTCCATAAACAAAATAGAATAAAAAAAGATTAAATGAGAAACTATGGATCCTTATTAAATACAGCTTGCTTCTCCTTTTAAGAATAAAATTAATTCAGCATGGAACTTTAAAAGCTATTCTTCTTGTTTATGTTCATTTGTGGCCTTCCTCCTACTCTCTGCTATGCTTTTTTAAAAAACCTTTACCTTCTGTCTTAGAATCAGTACTGTGTACTGGTTCCAAGGCAGAAGAGCAGTAAAGGCTGGATGGGGATTAAATTACTTGCCCAGTATCACATAGCTAGGGAGTATTTGAGGTCAAATTTGAATGCAGGACCTCTCATCTGTAGGCCATCTGCTGAGCCACCTAACTGCCCCTTCTGCTATGCTTTTTAAAATGTTTCAATGAATGTCTTTTCTTTTTCTTATTTTTGTGGGATGAGGGATAATTTTATCTCTAGCCCTACCTCCACTCCTTTGGAAAAAGAAAAAGTACAATAAAATCATTGTCAAACAAAACTAATTACTATATTGGCCATATTCTTAATTATATTGATTATTTCATATCATGGATAATCTATATATAGTGAGAGAGAGAGAGAGAGAGAGAGAGAGAGAGAGAGAGAGAGAGAGAGAGAGAGAGAGAGAGAGAGAGAGAGAGAGAGAGAAAGAGGGAGGGAGGGAGGGAGGAAGGGGGGGAGAGAGAGAAAGGGAGAGAGAGAGAGGAGAGAGAGATCTTGTCCTGTCCAGAGTCAATCAAAGATTTCTCTATCAGGAGGTGGGTCACATTTTGGATTGAATCTTATTGAAGCCATAAAGGAAACCAAATGAATTCCATAGTATCAAGACAGCCAACCACATGCTGTCACAAGTCACCTTACTACATACAATTTCCAAGAAGAAATAACTCACATCCCCAAACCACTTTAATATTTCTTTTCAATTAAAAAAGTAAGTGTTTATTAAGTGCATGAAATATGCTAATCCATGGAATCTAGGGGGCTTGAAAGCCAGTCTTAGGGAAAACCGGGATCATAGTCCTACCTTTACTACATAATGGATATGGAAATCCAGGCAAGTCATTGAAATTCTCTGCTCTTCCATGCAACCCTCCAAGTCTATGAGGGGCAAAGTGGGTGCTGAGATCTGCATTAGTAAAGGGGCTTGCCTCCAAGGGAGTTTTCTCTTTCACTGAAATCATAGGTTCTATGATTGAGATAGACATTTAGGATGGGAAGACAAAAAGGAAAACATTTCCTTAGGTGGTTAGAGAAAAGAGAGATAAGATGTAAAGAGAGAAGCAAATATAATTTGGGGGAGGGACAGGGAAAATTAAGAACTAGGAGAATCAGGAAAAGCCTCCTATAAGAGATAACACTCTAGCTAAGCCTTAAAAGGAGATGGAGAGAAGAAGAAGAATTACTAATATTTATATAGCATTTTAATGTTTTACCAACTACTTTGCATACATTCTCTCAGTTGAACCTCACAATGACCCCTGAAGAGAAGTAATTACAGAGAACTATACACATGTTAGAGAAGAAGAAACTGAAGTTCAGAAATTTATGTAGGGTGGGACTTGAATCTAGGTCTTCTTGATTCTATGTATTAGGCATGCCTTCCACATCACAAGAGTTAACTCATTCCCATGATCTGGAAAAGACATGTAAAATTTCTTGGCCCTTTCTTTGCACCAGAGAAGAAGTTTGATTTTTCCTTTTTCTTTTATGGGGTATTCACAGTACATTATTGTAAATTTTGGGTTAAGTATTTGGTCATAGGCTCTATGTAGGGCAATGTGAAGACATCTCAACCTTTCTAGTATTTGTGTATCATCTGCTGGCTTTTGCATTCTTTTTGTAAACTTAAAGTTTTTACTTATTTTGACTGTAAAAATAAATTGTGTATAGTGGTGGGATTAGAAGATGAAATATGTTGATAATATATAATACTATATATATTATGCATTTCTGAGTTTCTAAACTTTTTCTGTCTTGTCTGCTGGCCTTCATGTGTCATCTATAACTTCCCCAAAATCCCCCTCAAATTCCCATTTAATTTCTTATGCTGATCTATGATATGTTGAAACCATGATGGGGGACATTCATGATGTAGAAGGGTACCTACGTACCACTCTATTTATCTTGCCACACAATCACAATTTCCTGCTTTTACAAGTATCAGCCCCAGTTCTACTCCACTAACATATAAATTTCTTAAGAGTAGGAATGCCCAAAGGGCGACAAAAGAATATCTACCCTTTGACCCAGCCATAGCACTGCTGGGTCTGTACCCCAAAGAGATAATGGACACAAAGACTTGTACAAGAATATTCATAGCTGCGCTCTTTGTGGTGGCCCAAAACTGGAAAACGAGGGGAAGCCCATCAATTGGGGAATGGCTGAACAAACTGTGGTATATGTTGGTGATGGAATACTATTGTGCTCAAAGGAATAATAAAGTGGAGAAGTTCCATGGAGACTGGAACAACCTCCAGGAAGTGATGCAGAGCGAGAGGAGCAGAACCAGGAGAACATTGTACACAGAGACTAATACACTGTGGTATAATCGAACGTAATGGACTTCTCCATTAGGAGCGGTGTAATGTCCCTGAACAACTTTCAGGGATCCAGGAGAAAAAAAAACACCATTCATAAGCAAAGGATAAACTATGGGAGTGGAAACACCGAGAAAAAGCAACTGCCTGAATACAGAGGTTGAGGGGACATGACAGAGGATAGACTTTAAATGAACACTCTAATGCAAATACTATCAACAAAGCAATGGGTTCAAATCAAGAAAACATCTAATGCCCAGTGGACTTACGCGTCGGCTATGGGGGGTGGGGGGGGAGGAAAAGAAAATGATCTATGTCTTTAACGAATAATGCTTGGAAATGATCAAATAAAATATATTTTAAAAAAAAAAAGAATTACAATTGACAAGATAATAAAAAATACCTTTTTTATGCAATCTTCATATGAAAATACAAAATAAAATGAGCAGATATGGGCATCATGGTTAAAAAAAAAAAAAGAGTAGGAGCTAATTTAGTTTTGTCTTTGTAGAACTTGACTTCCCATCTCTAACTTACAGACTTTGAGAGGTGGCTTGGACCTGGGACCCAGAGTTCAAGTTACTTGTCCAGAGTTTCACAGCTGGTATATATCAAAAGTATGTTGAACCCAAGTCTTTCTTATTTCAAAATTAGCCTTTGCTCCACTGAACCAATTACTTCTATACTTGCATGTAGAGAAGCTTGAATAAATATTTGGTAAATTGGATGAAATTATACTGAATACCTATGGCACTCTACTTGAACATTAGTGCTTGACTGGATAGGAATATATTGTTTGTATCAGATGGCACCCTTTTCTTGAACTCAATCAACCCATCTTACTAAAATAAAGGATAGGCACATTTACTAAGTGCCTACTATGTACCAGGCATTTTGATAAGCATTTTACAGTTATTATGCCATGTGTTCCTTGCAATAACTCAGAGGAATAATGGATATTGTCCACATTTTTAAGTTGAGGAAACTGAGGCTTGTTTAGGATCACATAACTAGCAAGTATCTGAAGCAGCATTTGAACTTGGTCTTCCAAACCCCACATCCAGCTTTCTATACACTATGTCACCTAGCCAAGAAAGAAACCAAGGAAACAGAAACATTGGCAAAGTAGGTCCCTGAATTCTAGTGTGGCTCATAGTATTCTCATGTAGATTTAATGAACTGCATCCTTAGGCAAATTCAAAAATTGGGCTATTGTCAGAAAATGACAAGTGGAAAAAAAAAGGCCCCAATTTGCTCTAGTATCTAATATTTCAAAGAGTGAAATCCCCTAGCTCCTCACTTCTTGGAAACTAAATGTGCTCATCATCATTTTAGGCTCAGGGAGTCCCCGTAGAGGGGACTTCTATTTATAAAATCATATATGCACCCCAAGTAAATTATTCAGGTGGAAAGACATCCAAGGATGAGAGTGATCGAATCCAGTAATAGTTGAGCTACTTCATTTTTGATGATAAGAAGCTCTCTGGTTTAGTAGGACTGACCATGGCGTCAGGAAGACCTGCATTCAATTTTGACCACTGAGACGTCTTAGCAGTATGACTCAGGACAAGTGTCCCATGTAGCACTCCAAGAGCACAATATGTGGACACTTTCCTAATCTGCATCAATGGATAGATTCTGCATATTAGAGGCTCCTTATACAAATCTGGGCTCCCTAAAAGAGAAATTATTGACTGCACTATTCAAACATCTGTTTTCCTTTCAAATAGTAAAAATACCAGCACAGTGAGTTTCAGAATTCTTAGAAATGCTTGTGGACATAAATTTGCCACTAAATTGCTAGAGAGTGTGTTATGATAGGGGAAAAGTTCACTGGATGCAGAATCTAACAGAAATTCTGCCTCTATCCTTTACTCCTATAGGGATGAAACTTTACCTCTCTGGGACTCCATTTCCTCATCTGCAAAATGGAAGGGGTCAGAGAAGACATTTGATAAAGTCCCTTTCAAGTCTATATCTGTGACTGTTATATTCAGTTCTGGGTGATACATTTTAAGGAAGAACACTGTGGTCATTGAGAGCCAGATTGGTGGAGGACATCCGGTCCAATACCCTCTGCCCATTTTGTAGATGAGAAAATTGAAATCCTGAAAAATGAGGTGATTTGCCCAGTCACACAAAGCTGAGAATTAGATTCAATTGCTCATATGACAAGATGAAATTTAAGTTATTTTCAATTCTAAGTAATTGAGATGACACCAGGAATTGAAATTTTTTCACTTATCTTTTTTAATTAATTAATTTGTTTGTTTGTTACATTAACATTCCCAGGTGTCTCTTTCCCTCCTTCTTCTCCCCACACTAGACAATGCATCATTTGGCAAAAATATATGTATATGTGAAACTATGTCTTGCTTGTTTCTATTTATCAGTTCTTTCTCTGGAGGTGGCCATACCCACGTCATTCTTCAAACAACAGTTCTGTTGCTTTCTAGAATGTTCTCTTGGTTTTGTACATTTCACTCTTCATGATTCATATAGGTCTTTCAAGGGTGCTGTTATTGTTGTTGTTTGAATTAAACTGCTCATCATTTCTTATGGGTCAGTCGTATTCCATCAAAATCATATGCCACAACTTTTTCTGGGAGAGTTTTTTTTTTACCTTCAAATAATTTAACCATAAAAAAGAAAGCAGAAGAACCTAAATTCCACGTAAGACAATAATTACAGTTCTCTTCCATTTCTCGGCAGCAGAGGGATTTTCATATAGACGGTAAACTTCATCTAGTGGTCCAGTCTCTGTCATGAGACTTACCAAAAAGGAAAATTGGAAACTAGGCAGCTCCATTTTAAACTATCAACATTGCAGCTCATAAAGAGGATCAGGCCAATACGTGGTGCATTGGATTGTAGTAAGAGAACCTGGGTTCAAATCTTGACTTTACCACTTGCTACCTTTACCACTCACTTCCCCTCTCTTGGCTTCAGTTATTTCATCTAAAAAAATGAGGAATTTGGGATAAATGACTTCTGAAGTCTTTTCCGGTTATATAGATAATAATTCTGTGATGCTCACCAGGGCTTTTGTTATTATTCTTCAGTCACTTCAGTTATGATCAATTCTTCATGACTCCATTTTGAGTTTTCTTGGTAGATTTACTAGAGCACTTCATTATTTTCTTCTCCATCTCATTCTACAGATGAGGAAACTGAGGCAAACAGGGTTAAGTGGCTTGCCCTGGGCCACACAGCTAGTCAGAATCCTGATTTGAACTCAGATCTTCCTGACTTCAAGCCCAACAATCTATCCACTGAGCACCTAAGAGCTACAGAGTTGCTCATAGACAAATTCTATCTTGGCCATAAATCTACTTTTGACCACCTTCAGGTCTATTGCATTTTCAATAAGACAGAGAAGGAGGGAAAGAGACACCTGCAAATTTTAATGTAACAAACTAATTAATTAGTTAAAAAAGATAAGTGGAAAAAACTCTTCAGTTAGCGGCATTTCCTAGTGTCATTTCATTTACTTAGAACTCAAAATAACTTTAATAACTTCCCCTTTCTACCGTGACTGAAAATACTGACATCCTTAAGGTTAAAAGAAAATATCATGATGTAGCAGAGTGTAGTAGCAGAGTAGCAGAGTCCTGGATCCCAAGTTCTCATCCCATCTCTGCTCACTACCTGTGCAATGTTGGCAAGCTGTTTGCTGTCTCTGGGCCTCGATTTCTTCATCTTTAAAAGGAAGAGCCTAGATTAGATGACCCTGCAGTACTTGCCGCCTTTAGAGCAACAACTTGGACAATTAGATTCAAATTTGTCTGGTAAAAAGATATTAAAATCTAGGAATGACAAGGAAATAGTGATGGTTTCTGGGTGTGACTCAGCAAATGTTCATTTCTACCTGTGGAAGGTAGGACCAGAAAGGCTTCCTCCTGAGCCCCGCCAGGACGGCATAGTCCGGCGGCACGCGATAGGCCAGATCCCCATTGTGCAGCACGGATTCTTCGCAACACTGGGAGACATTGCCGAACAAAAATGCTATTAGAAATCTTTCAAAAGGAACATTTTTGGCGATGAGAGAGACTTTTGACATTATTTATTAGGTTCCAAAATGCCTCACAAAGGCAGCACAATAGGCCTGTGGAAACCGGTGCATCTGAGCCCTTTCTGTTGTCTCGCCCATCCATTGAGGGGAAGATGGCCAGCATTCCGGGAACAATCCCCTCACAGCAGTCAATGGAAGTGAGCATTCACACACGCACAAGCGAGGGCCTGTGAACAAACCATATGGAAACAGGGGGGGAAAGAACGTAAACACATCTTAGCCTCTTTGTGGGGAAATGTGGGTAAGCCTCGGCGAGCCGCCACAGCGGAGGGGCTGGTCATGCCACATTTCTCTAAAATAAGGTGTTTTCCTTGAGGGGTTTTTTTCCTGTTCTTTTTACACAAAAATGAAGAGGAGCCTGGAGGGCATGTCCATCCCCAGCACCATAGTAACTGGAGCACAGGCTGTTGATGCCAGGCCACCAAGGGAGAGCTTTTATATAAGCTGGTTTTGTCAGAGATACTATTGCTTGGGGGTGGGGAGGTAGCGGGGAAGCGCTGGGACTACTGTCATCTATCGGCATCTGCTCCAAGTTCCCAGGAGGACAAAGTCGACTTAGACATGGCAAGAAAGGAAGGGAAGAGGGCACACACATGCCTCTTCAGGGATCAGTGAGTTATAAGGTCAGTTATTGTCAAGACCAAGGGGCAATGAGATTTCCTCTGACGCAGAATGCAATATATATATATATATATATATATATATATATATATATATATATATATAACTTGTTCCTTCCACAGACAATCCATCCCTGGACTTGGTGCCTTTTCAGAGACTGTCCTTCATGCCTGAATGTTCTCCCTCTTCACCTCCACCTTCAGACTTCCCTGGATTCCTTCAATTCTCGAATCCTTCCTCTTCTACAAGACTTATCCAGATCTTTCTCTCCCCCACTATCTCAGAGCAAATGCCCTCCTTCTGAGATGACATTCTTTTATCTGATGTTCATACAACTTGCATTTTCATAGTTATTTGCACATTTGTTCCCCTATTAGAATGTAAGTACCATGTGGGCAGGCACTATGCTTTTGCCTTTCTTAGCATCCCGGTCTCAGTACTTAGGAACATTTAATAAATGCTTATTCACTAACAACAGAGAAATCTGAAAGAGTTGCCAGAGGATCAAAGATAAGTGATTTGCCTGCAGTGGTATGCAGGGCCATATCAGTGAACATTCAGCAAATGTCTATCTGAAAAAAAACTATGTGGGCAAAGCACACTTTTATATTTAATCGGTACCAGCATTTTGTAAAAACTTAGACAATCCACCAACAAATGGCAGACTTGGAGCATTTTGGATTTCCAAGGTATAAATATTCACTCTGAAAATTTAAGTATGGGAACTGGAGCAGGTTAGAGCTGACTCCAGCATGTCTCCAGCAATAACACAGACCTTAGTTCAAAGGATCAAAGGGTTCTAGATGAGAGTTAGAAGATGTCTTATACATCCAATCTCCTTATTTTTACAATGGAGGAAACTAAGACGAAGGGAGGTTAATTGACTTATCCAAGGATCATAAAACTATGATCATACATTTAAAGCCAGAAGTAATTTCAGATGGCATCTAGTCTAATATCCTCATTTTATAGTGGAAATTAACTAATGTTCATGGAAATTAAGTGAATTGCCCATGATCCAATAGGAAGTATGTGTAGGAGGCAAGATTTAAACCCAGGTTTTGTGATTCCAGAACAAATGCAAGGGGGCAAATTTCACTTGTGACAACAGACAATTATAAAACATTAAAAAGTTTGGAAAACCCTTTGTAGCCAGGTGGTGAAGTGGATAGAGGACCAGAAATGGAATTAAAAAGATTCATCTTTCTGAGTTTAAAACTGGCCTCAGACACTTAATAGCTGTGTGACCTTGGGCAAGTTGCTTAACCGTATTATACCTCATTTTCTTCATCTGTAAAATAAAAAGGAAATGGCAAATCACTCCAATATCTCTGTCAAGAAAAGCCCGAATGAGGTCACCAAAACTGAAAACAACTGAAAACTGTCTTATTTGAATGATCGAGTAGAAAAAAAAAAAAAGCTGGATTTTGAGTTAGAATTGGAGTTTGGATCTTGGCTTTCTAATGAGATGACCTTGAACATGTCACATGTCAGCCCATTTCTGTTCCCTTATATGCAAAATGATGGAGCTGAAAGACACTTTATAAGTCAACTTGATATCTAAGGTGTCTTTCAGCTCCATGAACCAAAATCATTTCACTTCTCTGACTCCATTTCTCTTAAATATAAAACTGGAGGATTGGACTCAATGACTTCTAATAATTCCAAATGATTTATTTTGATTTTTGAGTGAACTGATTTTTTTTGGCCAAACAAGCTAATTGTTTTGGGAACAGGTAAAACCAAATCCTCTGTTAAGAGGAAATAGATAGTAGAAGCTAATCTTAAATTGTTTACTGGAATTAATTTAGCTGGAAGGAGAGGGAAGTGAGAATTTTGAGAGAAATCAAGTCCACCTGGTCTAAATATCTCTTTTCACAGACAAAAAGACTAGATGTCCATAATTTGATTTATTTAAGATCACACATGTAAGCATCAGAGGCTGGAAGTGAACCAAAGTCCTTTGACTTCGGAGCCAATCCCTCCCACTTTACCATCCTTATAGGATAAAATACAAGTTGCTTACTTTAAACATTTTTCTCTCCTAGTTTGAAAAAAATGAATAGAATGCTCAAAGCACATCAAATAATTCACAAGGATATGATATTTTCTCATTTGGTGGGTTTGAAATGAACTGATGCATCTTCTATAAGTTCTTTTCTGGATTTACAGTGAATTGATGTATCTCCTCACATATGGTTTTCCCTCCTCACTCATCAGTGGCATGGGGGAGACCCAGGGTTCTGGGAGAATGGTCCTGCCAACAAGAATTTATTAAACATGTACCAAAGGCTACATAGGCAATAGCCTCTGCCCTCAAGGAGCTTACATTTTTATAGACAAGACAACATACATATAACTGGGTATATACAAGATATATACAGGAAAAATGGAAAGTAATCTTGGAGGGAAGGCTCTGGAGGAGGGAGTAGAGGCTAAAAGGACCTCTTGCAGAAGGAACAATTTGAGGGACTTCCGGTTAAGATGGCGGCTTAGAGAAAGCTGAAGTTCAGATCTCCGGAAAACCCTTCCCGACCGATCTCAAACTAGAAGCTCCTAAGGCGCCGAAATTCAAAACGATCAACAGCACAGACCCTGGGAACCCTCCTCCTGGACCTGGACCCGGTTCAAAAGGTACGCTCCCCTCAAAAGCCAGAACCCGAGATCCCTCGGACCTCAGGGGTAGGAGTGCAGAGTCCAAGGCTCCCGGAAGCGGCAGCCGCGCCGGGCTCCGAGAGCAGGGTCTGAGGAACAACAACCCTCAGGGTCTTCTTCCCAAGTCCCAGTCCGGGTGAAAGTTACTGCCTGGGGCCTCCGCTGCAGAGAGCTGGTCAAAACAACAGCAACCCTCAGGGCGGGCAAGACAGCCTCACGGGCTGGATCCTGCTATCCTAGTCTCAGTGAAAGTCTGTGCTCTCGGAGCTTGGGGAAGCGGCAGCCCATCCCCCCGCAGGCCGAGGAAACAGCCTCACGGCCAGGGATTCTGAAGGCAACTTCCGGAAATCGAGCCAGGGGGAGAGTGTGGCCTCGTGGTCCGACCCTTCCATTCCAGTTCCAGTGAGGCATATTCAGTTTAACCCAGGGAACGCTCATAGAACCAACATCTGCCCAGGACTAAAGCCTCTGATCACCAGACAAAGACAAGAAAAGCCAATCCTCCACGTTGAGAGATGACAAACTCCACAGAGGCACAGAAGCCCCAAAATACCAAGAAAAATAAGAAGAAAGGGGCGACTCTGGACACATTCTATGGAGCCAAAATACAAAATACAGAGCAGATAGAAGAAGATATACAAGAAAATTCTCCAAAATCTTCCAAAGGAAATAGAAACTCTCCACAAACCCATGAAGAATTTGAATCAGAAAGGACCAAAAAGATGGAAGCCCTCTGGGAGGAAAAGTGGGAAATGATGCAAAAGAAATTCACGCATCTACAAAACCAGTTTGACCAAACTGTAAAAGAAAACCAGGCTTTAAAGCAAGAACTAATAAAGCAAAGCCAAAACACCAAGAAATTAGAAGAGAACATAAAATATCTCACCGACAAGGTGATAGATCTGGAAAACAGGGGGAGAAGAGAAAATTTAAGAATAATTGGACTCCCAGAAAAGCCAGAAATAAACACCAAACTGGACATGGTGATACAAGATATAATCAAAGAAAATTGCCCAGAGATTCTAGAACAAGGGGGCAATACATCCACTGACAGAGCTCACAGAACACCTTCTACACTAAACCCCCAAAAGACAACTCCCAGGAATGTAATTGCCAAATTCCAAAGCTATCAAACAAAAGAAAAAATCCTACAGGAAGCCAGAAAAAGACAATTTAGATATAAAGGAATGCCAATCAGGGTCACACAAGACCTTGCAAGTTCTACGCTGAATGATCGTAAGGCATGGAACATGATCTTCAGAAAGGCAAGAGAGCTGGGTCTCCAACCAAGAATCAGCTACCCAGCAAAACTGACTATATACTTCCAAGGGAAAGTATGGGCATTCAACAAAATAGAAGACTTCCAACTTTTTGCAAAGAAAAGACCAGAGCTCTGTGGAAAGTTTGATACCGAAAATCAAAGAGCAAGGAATACCTGAAAAGGTAAATATTAAGGAAAGGGGAAAAATGTTATCTTCTTTTACTCAAACTCTCTTCTATAAGGACTACATTTATATCAACCTATGTATACTAATATGTGGGGAAAATGTAATGTATAAATAGGGGGTAAAGAAAGACCAAATAGAATAATGGTTCTCACACAAAGATTCACAGGGGAAGGGGAGGGGAAGAAAACTCCTATAAGAAGGAGAGGAAGAGAGGGGGGGGGGGTTTACTTAAACCTCAATCTCAGGGAAATCAACTCTGAGAGGGAAAAACATCCAGATCCATTGGGATCTTGAATTCTATCTTACCCAACAAGGGTAAGGAGAAGGGAAAACCAAGGGGGGGAGGGGAGAGGGAGAACAAAAAGGGAGGGAAAGAGAGGGGGGAGGGGGAGGGAACAAAAAGGGAGGGACTAAAAAGGGAAACATCAAGGGAGGGGACAAGGGGGACTGATTCAAAGTAAATCACTGGACTAAAAGGTAGAGCCGAAGAAGAAAAGGTTAGAATTAGGGAAGGCAATCAAAATGCCAGGGAGTCCACAAATGACAATCATAACTTTGAACGTGAATGGGATGAACTCACCCATAAAACGTAGACGAATAGCTGAATGGATTAGAATCCAAAACCCTACCATATGTTGTCTTCAAGAAACACACATGAGGCGGGTTGACACCCACAAGGTCAGAATTAAAGGATGGAGTAAGACCTTCTGGGCCTCAACTGATAGAAAGAAGGCAGGAGTGGTAATCATGATATCTGATAAAGCCAATGCAAAAATAGACCTGATCAAAAGGGATAGGGAAGGTAATTATATTTTGTTAAAAGGGACTCTAGACAATGAGGAAATATCATTAATCAACATGTATGCACCAAATAATATAGCACCCAAATTTCTAATGGAGAAACTAGGAGAATTGAAGGAAGAAATAGACAATAAAACCATACTAGTGGGAGACTTAAACCAACCATTATCAAATTTAGATAAATCAAAAAATAAATAAGAAAGAGGTAAAAGAAGTGAATGAAATCTTAGAAAAATTAGAATTAATAGACATATGGAGAAAAATAAATAGGGATAAAAAGGAATACACCTTCTTCTCAGCACCACATGGCACATTCACAAAAATTGACCATACATTAGGTCACAGAAACATAGCACACAAATGCAAAAAAGCAGAAATAATGAATGCAGCCTTCTCAGATCACAAGGCAATAAAAATAATGATTAGTAATGGTACATGGAAAACCAAATCTAAAACCAATTGGAAATTAAACAATATGATACTCCAAAACCATTTAGCTAAAGAAGAAATCATAGAAACAATTAATAATTTCATCAAGGAAAATGACAATGGCGAAACATCCTTTCAAACCTTTTGGGATGCAGCCAAAGCAGTAATCAGAGGCAAATTCATATCCCTGAAAGCTCATATTAACAAACAAGGGAGAGCAGAGATCAATCAATTGGAAATGCAATTGAAAAAACTCGAAAGTGATCAAATTAAAAACCCCCAGCAGAAAACCAAATTAGAAATCCTAAAAATTAAGGGAGAAATTAATAAAATCGAAAGTGATAGAACTATTGATTTAATAAATAAGACAAGAAGCTGGTACTTTGAAAAAACAAACAAAATAGACAAAGTACTGGTCAATCTAATTAAAAAAAGGAAGGAAGAAAAGCAAATTCACAGCATTAAAGATGAAAAGGGGGACAGCACCTCCAATGAGGAGGAAATTAAGGCAATCATTAGAAATTACTTTGCCCAATTATATGGCAATAAATACACCAATTTAGGAGAAATGGATGAATATATACAAAAATACAAACTGCCTAGACTAACAGAAGAGGAAATAGAATTCTTAAATAATCCCATATCAGAAATTGAAATCCATCAAGCCATCAAAGAACTTCCTAAGAAAAAATCCCCAGGGCCTGATGGATTCACCTGTGAATTCTATCAAACATTCAGAGAACAGTTAACCCCAATACTATACAAACTATTTGACATAATAAGCAAAGAGGGAGTTCTACCAAACTCCTTTTACGACACAAACATGGTACTGATTCCAAAACCAGGCAGGTCAAAAACAGAGAAAGAAAACTATAGACCAATCTCCCTAATGAATATAGATGCAAAAATTTTAAATAGGATACTAGCAAAAAGACTCCAGCAAGTGATCAGAAGGATCATTCACCATGATCAAGTAGGATTCATACCAGGGATGCAGGGCTGGTTCAACATTAGGAAAACCATCCACATAATTGACCACATCAACAAGCAAACTAGCAAGAACCACATGATTATCTCAATAGATGCAGAAAAAGCCTTTGATAAAATACAACACCCATTCCTATTAAAAACACTAGAAAGCATAGGAATAGAAGGGTCATTCCTAAAAATAATAAACAGTATATATCTAAAACCAACAGCTAATATCATCTGCAATGGGGATAAACTAGATGCATTCCCAATAAGATCAGGAGTGAAACAAGGATGCCCATTATCACCTCTACTATTTGACATTGTACTAGAAACACTAGCAGTAGCAATTAGAGAAGATAAAGAAATTGAAGGCATCAGAATAGGCAAGGAGGAGACCAAGTTATCACTCTTTGCGGATGACATGATGGTCTACTTAAAGAATCCTAGAGATTCAACCAAAAAGCTAATTGAAATAATCAACAACTTTAGCAAAGTTGCAGGATACAAAATAAACCCACATAAATCATCAGCTTTTCTATATATCTCCAACACAGCTCAGCAGCAAGAACTAGAAAGAGAAATCCCATTCAAAATCACCTTAGACAAAATAAAATACCTAGGAATCTATCTCCCAAGACAAACACAGGAACTATATGAACACAACTACAAAACACTCGCCACACAACTAAAACTAGACTTGAACAATTGGAAAAACATTAACTGCTCATGGATAGGACGAGCCAATATAATAAAAATGACCATCCTACCCAAACTTATTTATCTATTTAGTGCCATACCCATTGAACTACCAAAATACTTCTTCACTGATTTAGAAAAAACCATAACAAAGTTCATTTTGAAGAACAAAAGATCAAGAATATCCAGGGAAATAATGAAAAAAAACACATATGATGGGGGCCTTGCAGTCCCAGACCTCAAACTATATTACAAAGCAGCAGTCATCAAAACAATTTGGTACTGGCTAAGAAACAGAAAGGAAGATCAGTGGAATAGACTGGGGGAAAACGACCTCAGCAAGACAGTATACGATAAACCCAAAGATCCCAGCTTTTGGGACAAAAATCCACTATTCGATAAAAACTGCTGGGAAAATTGGAAGACAGTGTGGGAGAGACTAGGAATAGATCAACACCTCACACCCTACACCAAGATAAATTCAAAATGGGTGAGTGACTTAAACATAAAGAAGGAAACCATAAGTAAATTGGGTAAACACAGAATAGTATACATGTCAGACCTTTGGGAGGGGAAAGGCTTTAAAACCAAGCAAGATATAGAAAGAATCACCAAATGTAAAATAAATAATTTTGACTACATCAAACTAAAAAGCTTTTGTACAAACAAAACCAATATAACTAAAATCAGAAGGGAAACAACAAATTGGGAAAAAATCTTCATAGAAACCTCTGACAAAGGTTTAATTACTCATATTTATAATGAGCTAAATCAATTGTACAAAAAATCAAGCCATTCTCCAATTGATAAATGGGCAAGGGAAATGGATAGGCAGTTCTCAGATAAAGAAATCAAAACTATTAACAAGCACATGAAGAAGTGTTCTACATCTCTTATAATCAGAGAGATGCAAATCAAAACAACTCTGAGGTATCACCTCACACCTAGCAGATTGGCTAACATAACAGCAAAGGAAAGTAATGAATGCTGGAGGGGATGTGGCAAAGTAGGGACATTAATTCATTTCTGGTGGAGCTGTGAACTGATCCAACCATTCTGGAGGGCAATTTGGAACTATGCCCAAAGGGCGACAAAAGAATATCTACCCTTTGACCCAGCCATAGCACTGCTGGGTCTGTACCCCAAAGAGATAATGGACACAAAGACTTGTACAAAAATATTCATAGCTGCGCTCTTTGTGGTGGCCCAAAACTGGAAAACGAGGGGATGCCCATCAATTGGGGAATGGCTGAGCAAACTGTGGTATATGTTGGTGATGGAATACTATTGTGCTCAAAGGAATAATAAAGTGGAGAAGTTCCATGGAGACTGGAACAACCTCCAGGAAGTGATGCAGAGCGAGAGGAGCAGAACCAGGAGAACATTGTACACAGAGACTAATACACTGTGGTATAATCGAACGTAATGGACTTCTCCATTAGGGGCGGTGTAATGTCCCTGAACAACTTTCAGGGATCCAGGAGAAAAAAAACACCATTCATAAGCAAAGGATAAACTATGGGAGTGGAAACACCGAGAAAAAGCAACTGCCTGAATACAGAGGTTGAGGGGACATGACAGAGGATAGACTTTAAATGAACACTCTAATGCAAATACTATCAACAAAGCAATGGGTTCAAATCAAGAAAACATCTAATGCCCAGTGGACTTACGCGTCGGCTATGGGGGGTGGGGGGGAGGAAAAGAAAATGATCTATGTCTTTAACGAATAATGCTTGGAAATGATCAAATAAAATATATTTTAAAAAAAATTCAGGCTGGTTGTAATAGATTCATTTTCACATATAAAAAAAAAAAAAGGAAGAAGGAACAATTTGAGCCGAGTCTTAAAGAAAGTCAGGGAAGGAAAGAGACCAGAGTAAAGAAGGAGAACATTCCATGGATGGAAGACAACCAGTGAAAAGACACAGAATTAGAAGTTGGAGTGATGTGTATGAGGAACAGCAAGGAGGCTCACGTAGAAGACCATAGAGTAGGGGGAGAAAATGCAAGAAAACTGGAAAGGTTAGAAGGGTCCAGGTGGTAAAGGACTGTGAAAGCCAACCTGAGTGTTTTGTACTTAAACTGGAGGTAATAGGAATTTACTTAGTATGAGAATGGCATGGTCAGAACAGCTGAGTAGAGGATGAACTGGAATGGGAAAAGATTCTTGGCAGGGAAAACAACCTCCAAGTTATTGCAACAGTGTAGGTAGAAGGTACCAGGTTAGCTGTTGGGTAATGAAGAGAAATGAATCTATAAGAGGAAATTGAGGCACAGAAAAGAAAAGTGACTTGCCAAGGTTCTATAGCTAATAAGTTACAGACACAAGTATGAAGCCAGGTCTTCCTGACCACTCCAGTGGTCTCAATACCTGATTAGCTCAAGTGTTGGTGGCAGTGGTGTTTGTATGTTTCTCTACTGACATCCTTTATGCCTCTTTTCATTTGTCTTCCTTGGTCATAAAGATCAAAGCCCATTCAAATCACCCTTGCAAAGTAAAAGAGTCCAGAGTCAAGCACAAAGTCTTTCAGATGTTAAACACTCAATAAATGTTTATTGCTGGGATTTGGTTTTTGAGACTTCCATGGATAACCTACTTACTACAATCAATATGGAATGTAAGAATGTTCCATTAAGAAGGAGAATTGGTTTAGTTCTTTTGAATTTGTTAAGACCAAGTGTGATCTACAAATCAAGTACTTAGGAAGGGCATTAGCTCCTTCGGGTTGCCAGGATATCGTTGTACACACCACGATTTATTGGGCTGGGGAGTAAATTAGGGGGTGGGGCAAGAACTTAACTTGATTAAAAGGTCAAATGGATCAGCAGCTTCCTTGAAGGTACCTGAGACTGACCCATATTTCTATAACATTTTAAGGTTTACAAAGTTCATTCTGAACATCCCAGTGTCAAATACCCATAAATTCTGTTACTAGGGAAGTTGAGGCTGATGGACCACCTTAGCTCCAAAGTTCTGAGCTGTGTGCAGTGTGTTAAGCTGATTGGATGTCTGTACTATTATGGCAAGTTCTCAAAAGTCAGGTTCATCTGGCTGCCAAAGGAGGAGCAAACCAATGATCAGCAGTGGGATAGGAGCTGTGAATGGCCATGGCACTTCCAACCTGGTCAAAATAGGGAGACCTGGACTCAAAAAAAAAAAAAGCAGACAAACAAACAAAGGACATTCTTCATATATACCACCCTTGGGAGGTACTTAATGCAAAGATTCTAAAATGGGACACTTAAGAGCCTGGAGGCGTCACTTAAACTCATATTCAGCTTCTTCATCTTTTAAAATGGGCATAATACAGAGAGTTATAAAACTGTGGATAACCTTAGTTGCTGGATCTGTGTCCCAAGGAGATCAGGGTAAAAAGGGAAAGAGCCTACATGTTCCAAAATATTTATAGCAACTGTCTTTGTGGTGGCAAAGAACTGGAAATTGAGGGGATATCCATCAATTGGAGAATGGCTGAATAAATAAAGAAATGATGAGCAGTTTAATTTTTTTTAACTTGGAAGGGGCAGCTGGGTAGCTCAGTGGATTGAGAGCCAGATCTAGAGACAGGAGGTCCTAGGTTCAAATCTGACCTCAGATTCTTCATAGCTGTGTGACCCTGGGCAAGTAACTTTTAACACCTATTGCCTAGTCCTTAGCACTCTACTGCCTTGGAACTAATTCATAGTATTGATTCTAAGATGGAAGGGAAGGGTTTTAAAAAAAAAGCTTGGAAAGACTTACATGAAATACTGAAGAGTTAAACAAGTAGAAGCAATAAAACATTATATATAGCTAGAATTAATTATTTGAAGAATAACTTGTGAATATCTACCACCAGAAAATGAAGTGGTAAATCAAAACATGAAAGGCATAATTTATATATACATATCTTTTTGTAGGGTGATAACTTCTGTGGTGTAGAGGCTGAAACATCTGGAATAAATTCTATTTTAAAATAAATAAAAACATACCAAAATAAAATTAAAATGGGCACAATAATAGCACCCACCTTATAGGATTGTTGCAAGAAACAACTGTGATGAAATATGGAAATAAATGAAATAATGGAAAGTACCTTGCAAATATTAAATCATTCCCTAAATGTTGTTGGTCAGTCATTTCAGTCATGTCAGACTTCATGAATGCATATGGGGTTTTCTTGACAGAGGTACTGGAGTAATTTGCCATTTCTTTCTCCAATTCTTCTAACAGAAGAGGAAACAGAGACAAATAGGGTCAAATAATTTGCCTAAAGTCACACAGCTACTAAATGTCTGAGCCTGGATTTAACTGAGGTCTTCCTGACTCCAAGTTCTAAGTTTTATCCACTGCCACCTAGATACCCTCAGCTTAAGTATTATTATTAATATTATGATTTTGCTTAGTAAAGATTATATAATATATAATTCATTACTATTCCCATTTTACAGATAGGGTAGTTATGGTTCAGAAAACTTAAGACTTGTTCAAAGTGATTCAGCTAATGTCACAAGTGGAAATTAAGTTCAAAGTATCTGATCTCATTAATTTTGATTTTATATTACCAGTATCCAACACAGTACCTGGCACATAATAGAATTATTAAATTCTGGTTGATTTTTGGCCATAGTCTTCCCACAAAACCAACATTCTAAGCAAATACAAACTGAGTAGCCTTCTGAGATAGGGAAAACATTGTGGTCCACTAGAAAGAGCATAAAACTTGGTATTTAAAGACACCAAATATGCCACCTAATTTTTCTAATATGTTAACTAGTTTTGGTCAGTACTCTTTCTGCCTGCTCCTCTTTCAGAGGTGACTCACTAAGAGAGGTATGAGATAGAAACATTTGGGGAAATAGAGGCAATAATAAAAGGAAATATTTTAATAAAATTCATTTAAAAGAATATTCATATTACCCAACTTATAGAATTGCCTTTGGGGGAGTTTATTGTAAAATCCTAGGAAAACCTAAGATAAGCCTAACCTGCTGACAGGTGAATTCTTGTTTATAATGCTTGGCATCTGTAAAGACCTCGTGAACTGATACAGAACAAAATGAGCAGAACCAGGAGAACATTATATGCTGGATCATACCCTCACTGGCTGACAAGGTCACAGTCTGGGGAAATGGGGTCTGCAAGGCAGCCCCCAGAGAATGAGGCCCCCACTGATCCCCCTCTGTGGCTTCTCTCTCTTTAACTTCCCTCAATAATGGATGATTATTGTTCTCTCTCCAACACAAAAGAAATACGAGCAAAGACTTATAGAATAAACATATATCCCACCCTAATCCCCTCAGAATATTACCCTAAGAGATTACATTCACAGAATTGAAACTTAGAGATCACTACCCATTGCCCCCCTCCTTTCCTTCTTCACAGAGCCACGTTCACTCCCATTACAAGCCAGGCAAGCCAAGAACATCAATCACTCCACTGAATTCTGTTGATGGACAGAAACCAGGCAACATTGTCAGGTGCTTTAAAGTAACACAAGAAAAATAGAACTTGTAAAATGAGGAAAATCCCAAATGTCGTCTGTCATTATATTACCTTCTAACCTTGTACCTAGCTACAAAATGTTTTGTTATTCATCTCCCAAGTAATTGTGATTGATTGTGAAAGCTAACCAAAAAAACAAAAATAACAAGGGAGAACTAACCTCTACATCATCCTGTTTATGTCATTCATCTATAGCAACAATGTTTCATTGACTATCTCCTTAGGCTACACATCTTATTGTTTAGTTCCATGGAAACATATGTGTAGAAAATTGATTGTGTGCCAAAGATGTATGAACTTGAAACCCTAAATAATAAATGAACCTCTGTGCTATGGCATAATTCTGTGTGATGCCTATGCATGTGGGCCTGAGCACACAGTGCTTCTCATCTCTATTACTAGACAAGATCATCATATCTAAATGGAGAGAACCCTCACCCTCAGGAAGACTGCTGGACGGCTCCCAAAGATTATACACAGAAACTGTAACATTGTGGAATAATCAAATGTAATGGACTTCTCTACTAGCAGCAACGCAATGATCCAGGACTATCCTGAGGAACTTATGAGAAAGACGCTATCCACATCCAGAGAAAGAACTGTGGTAGTGGAAATGCAGAAGAAAAACATATGATTTATCACTTGTTTATTTGGGTATATAATTTGATGTTTTGGTTCTATTAGATTATTCACTTACAAAAATAAATAAAAAGGAAATATGTTTTGTGTGATAATACTTGTATAGACCAGAGTTAATTGCTTCTCAACTCTGGGAGGGGAGAAAAAAAGATGAGGGAGGCATTATGGATCATATAACTTAGGAAATCTTATATGGAAATTTGTTATTAAATTTTTTTAAAGAAGGCTTCTAATAGTCCTTCCAACTCTAAACCTGTGATGCTAATGATCTAATTAACTTTTAATAGCTAAAATTTTTTTAATAAATAAATAAAATTCTCAGCATCATCCAGGCTATCAGTAAAGCTATTGGTGGACAATTCCCATCTTCCAGAATAAGGTTCATCCATTTAGCAGTGTCTGTCATATTTAGATCATAAAAAGAAATAAGAAGAACAAGAGAGCTAGAAGGGACCTTAAAGGCTATCTGATCTAACCTTTTCATTTGACAAATGGGGAGATTTTCACCCAAAGAGATTTAGTGACTTGCCTCACTCAAAGAGCAAGTTTCAGAGATGGCATTTGAACTCATCCTGTTACTCTAAGCAGTTAGGTTTCTAAGTGGTTAGAGGTTAGAGTGCTAAGGCTGAGGTCAAGAAGACTTGAGTTCAAATTCAGCCTCGGACACTTCCTAGCTATGTGTCCCTGGGCAAGTCACTTTACCCCATTTGCTTCTGTTTCCTCATGTGTAAAATGAGCTGGAGAAGGAAATCGCAACCTGGAGAATTAAATGAACAGTCATTGTAAGAACATCTTAATCAAAAAGCTTTTGTACAAACAAAACCAATGTAACTAAAATCAGAAGGGAAACAACAAATTGGGAAAAAATCTTCATAGAAACCTCTAACAAAGGTTTAATTACTCAAATTTATAAAGAGCTAAATCAATTGTACAAAAAATCAAGCCATTCTCCAATTGATAAATGGGCAAGGGACATGGATAGGCAGTTCTCAGATAAAGAAATCAAAACTATTAATAAGCACATGAAAAAGTGTTCTAAATCTCTTATAATCAGAGAGATGCAAATAAAAACAACTCTGAGGTATCACCTCACACCTAGCAGATTGGCTAACATTACAGCAAAGGAAAGTAATGAATGCTAGAGGGGATGTGGCCAAGTAGGGACATTAATTCATTGCTGGTGGAGTTGTGAACTGATCCAACCATTCTGGAGGGCAATTTGGAACTATGCCCAAAGGGTGACAAAAGAATATCTACCCTTTGACCCAGCCATAGCACTGCTGGGTCTGTACCCCAAAGAGATAATGGACAAAAAGACTTGTACAAAAATATTCATAGCTGCGCTCTTTGTGGTGGCCCAAAACTGGAAAACGAGGGGATGCCCATCAATTGGGGAATGACTGAACAAACTGTGGTATATGTTGGTGATGGAATACTATTGTGCTCAAAGGAATAATAAAGTGGAGGAATTCCATGGAGACTGGAACAACCTCCAGGAAGTGATGCAGAGCGAAAGGAGCAGAACCAGGAGAACATTGTACACAGAGACTAATACACTGTGGTATAATCAAACGTAATGGACTTCTCCATTAGTGGCAGTGTAATGTCCCTGAACAATTTGCAGGGATCCAGGAGAAAAAAACACTATTCATAAGCAAAGGATAAACTATGGGAGTGGAAACACCGAGGAAAAGCAACTGCCTGAATACAGCGGTTGAGGGGACATGACAGAGGAGAGACTCTAAATGAACACTCTAATGCAAATATTATCAACATAGCAATGGGTTCAAATCAAGAAAACATGTAATACCCAGTGGATTTACGCGTTGGCTATGGGGGGTGGGAGGGAGGAAAAGAAAATGATCTATGTCTTTAATGAATAATGCTTGGAAATGATCAAATAAAATATAATTTTAAAAAAAAGAACATCTTAAATGAATATTTATCTCTATATATGTCTACATATATTTGTGTGTGTGTATATATATACATAAGTATATACTCTGTGTGTATATTTTCTATATACACATACATATATATAGGGACTTTTCTTGATATAGATAGGAATATACATTAATATTCTATATGCAATGTATAATATTATTATCACATATACACTTTATAAATATATAATACTGTTATATATAGTATCATATATATGTAATATATATATATATACACCAAGAAAAGCCCAAATGGGGTCACAAAGAGTCAGACACAACTAATAGATTAAATAACTAAATAATCTATGACTCACCTAGATCTCTTCCCACAAGGTCACAATGCCTCCCTAAGAGAGACAAATGAGAGGTGTGATCCAAAGCTTAGTAGGAATTAGTTTGATCAGATTGCTTTATTCTTAGCACCTTGTTGAGATTAGCCATCCTGAGGAAACCAGGTGTTTTTAATGAAGGAAAGATGTAAAAGAGGAAAGTAATTTAAAAGTTGCAAGGCCTCCCAAATGGATCAAAAAAACCAGTCATCTGGTTAGCGGAGTTCTAACTAGTAATTCTATCCCCTGGGATAAGAAGAATAACAAGCATCAAAAAACCTATTTGAAATCAATTTCTTAAAACAAAGTAAATTGTTCTCCCAGGACACAAAGTCTCTTGGGAGGAGAGATCTTAGGATCCAAGATATTCTGGGGAAGAAAAAACCCTGTGGCACCAAGCCCCGTAAGTGAAAAAAAGAGAGACCCCTGAACATGGGAAAGCATGGAGTGGCCAAGCTAGGAGGCAGTAAGATGCAAAGGAAAACAGCCTGGATTTGAATTTAGATTTGACTCAAATCCAGATTCCACTATTTTAAACAATCTATGTGATTTTGGACAAATTTCTTAACTTCCCTCATCAGTTCAGTGAGAAGGGACTAGTTTGCATCTTGGTTTCTTTCCAGTTCAAAATATATGATTCTATCATATTGAAATGAAAGGTAAGAAATACTAATACCTTGCTATTTTTACTAGTCAGTCAGTATTAGTAGGATCTCTTTCTTTCCTCCTAAGGAGAATCAAATAGCCACTATAAGAACACCTCAGAGGAGAGAGAGAAGGAAAGAGGGTGAGAGGGAGACAGAGACAACAACACATGGAGAATGGGGGGGGGGGGGAGAGAGAAATCCCACAAGAGCAATGGGAAGTAGCTGGGTGGCTCAGTGAACCTGGGTCCAAATCTGGCCTCAGACACTTCCTAGCTTTATGATCTTGGGCAACTCACTTTACCCCCATTGCCTAGCCCTTACCACTCTTCTTCTTTGGAACCAATACATAGAATGTATTCTAAGACAGAAGGAAAGGGTTTTAAAGGAAATAAAAATAAAATTAAATACTATTTATTATCAATAATAATAATAATAATAAGGGGAAGAAAAGGTTGGAGCAACAGGGCTGGGAATATTCCATTGGGAGTGAGAAAGCCTGTAACTTGGTGCCACCTGTTTTTGATCTCTTCTGAATATTCTACAGAAGAAAAAAATGAGTTTCAAAGCACTTGCCTCAAAGATTGTACACCAGTTGACAGTAAGGACAAAATCAGGTACCATATGGACTTTTGTTCCCTTCATTCCCACTCTGAGCAAATAGCAACAGTCATTCTAACTGATGATGTAGTTTCTATGAGGGAGCTCCTAGACATAGAGCTTGACATCCCACTTCAATTATGTAAAAAGAAAAAAAAAAAATCAGAGGAAAATTCAGACACATTTGGAGGCTATTTGTGTAGGTAAACAGCACCCTATTGGTAATGGCTAACAGCCAAGAGGTGTGAGAGACATAAACCATGTCATTTTCATTCTGAAAATGATACACAAGTCAAAAAATTCCCATAAAAGTAGCAACTCTCATACTAATACTAGAATCTCGGGGGGGGGGGGGATAATATGAAGTAGTACTCTGGATTTCATAGGACCATCATATATCTGTATATTTCATAGGCCCATAGTATATCATGGCATCCAAGGATCATAAATCTAAAACTGGAGAGGAATTGAGGAGCCATCTAGTCCAACCCCATTGTTTTATAGGTAAAGAAATTAAGGTTCTGAGAGGTAGGACTTCAACTGTGATCTTCCTGGTTTTAAGTCCAATACTCTATCCACTGGCTATGGGGCTGAGGGAACATTGATCCCTTCTTTGTTTAACCTTATTAACTAGGAATCTTTTTTCAATTTTTATATACTTAATAACTATCACCACCAATAAAATAAATTAAATAAACAAATGCACAAAAATTATGTACAAAAACCACAAACTTCAAATTATTTACAATTTGTTTTAAAATACATAAACTATATATGTGCACTAAGAAAAACATTCTGTGCTTTTGAGTTGCCTTTAGATTTGTTGTACTTTTCAGGGGATGGATTTTGTGGCTGATATTAATGTAATCATGTTATATATTATTCTTGTTCTCTTTTATCCCTTCACATATTCCCTTATTTTCTTTAAATTTTCAGTATCTGTCATTTATAATAACATAATACAATCCATTAATTCAAGCATTGCAGTCTATTCAGTTATTTTTCCCAATCATTTCATTTGTGTTATTTATAATTGTTTTGTCATTACCAAGTTTTCTTGAATATTTTCACACATACGCAGCTTTTTACCCTCTCAATAATACCTTTAGGGCCAAATCCTGGTCATGGGATCCCTAGATTAATGATCATGACTAACTTTACGTTCCAAAATGTATATTTCCATCTTGTTTTCTAAAAAACAATTTACATCTGCTCTAGCAATGTAGTATTAGAACTGTTTCTACATGTTCCTATCAGCATTTAACTTGATCAACTTCTCAGTTTACAATTTAACTAGATTGGTCCTTAAAAAGCAGGCAAAAATATTGCCTAGACCACACTCTTTTCAAAATCAAGTCTTTCCATTGTGGTCATCCCCACTGCAACTTTTGCTCCAATGCTACCACCCTTCCGGAATGCAGGATTACCTCCATAGTATGATGAATGTTAAGACTTTTGCAGAATATTTATGCTTTCCAAACCATTGTTGTCTCTAAACTAGAGAGCTTAAACAGTTCTGCCACTGCAACTGCAAGTAGATAGTCCACTCACCCCTGCAGCAGCAGCCTGGAACTCCACAATCCCAGAAGTGGCCTCAGTCCCTCAGCAACCACACTCCCTCTCCTAAGTGCTTCTTAGCTCATTCTTTCTCTTCTACTGCCACATTCCAGGATAGAGCAAGTGTCTAGTCTGGGTTCCTCAGACCTTCAAAGTCCCTTGTTTGTTAGCAATGAGATTTGAGATCCTGCCCTTAGGGTCTGGTACTTGTAGACTATAGTGTCCATTCCTTTAAACCCCAGCTGTGGGCCAGCCTGGTCTTGAGAGCCAAGGCCTCAGCAAACACAGCTGCTCTCAAGGTCTTCTACCTGAGGATTCCACTGGCATCCTTGAGGATGCAAGCTCTGGAGTTTAGCAAAAAAAGTGAGATTGCCAATTCTGCCCCCAGGGCCTATGTGGTTGTTTTCACTCCCTTTTCTCTGTTCTTGCTCCAGGGGCCAGTCACAAGAGGAACTGAGGCCAGGGAATTCAAAACTCTTCCTCCCTAGTTATCCCTGGCTGTTCAGCTTCACTCCTGACTCCTGTCTATTTTTGCTGCTTTTAGCATTGATTCTATAGAGTTATTTTGTAGTAGGTATTAGAAGGGTGAGAAAGCTTCATATCCTACTCTGTCATCTTCCCCAGAATCTTTTTTTTTTAATTCCATCCTTAAATACCTGGGGGTGAGGAAATGGCATCTATAATTTTTTGGCATGGAGATCTATTTAGGAGACTTCCTCTTGAATGCAAATCAGCACCTTCCTTGCAATTTATGACCATAGAGGGGTCACAGGAATACTTAGAGATAGATTTTTTTAGGATCACACAGTTGGGATGGAATTAGGATAGATATACTACAGATGGTAAGATTTGAATTAAGTCCTAAAGAAGGCAAATAAACTAAGATGATGAGAGGAGAGGGCAGAGTATTTCATCCAGGAGGGACAGTTAGCACAGCATGAAGATAAGAAATGGATTGCTCTGCCTGGGGAAAAACAAGTAGAACAATGATGGTAGAAAGTAAAGAAAAAAAGAAATTGGAAAGGTAGTTTAGGACATGCTCTGAGGTAATTGGTACAGCTCCTACTGATGACTTGGGTAGCTATGAGGACCTCTAGGGATAACCCTGTAGGGTTGGGGGTTGTCATTCTCATGCTATTGGCCCAAACTCAAAGCTGCTTCCCACCATAAATGTTGGTTGCTTTATAATGAGTCAGCCAAATTTAAGTAACCTTTTTAAGAAAATAGAATTTAATAAGGTGGTATATACTAAAACAAATTGGGGTAAACCATTCCCTCAGAAATGTGTGGCAGAGTGTCCCATGAAGATAGCCAGAGTCTAGGGACTAATGGGTTCAAACTAAGAGAGCAATATGTCAGAAGGGGAACTCACAGCTGCTGGTTGTTGGGAATCCTTTTCTTCCCTTTGTGGGCAAGGTTTCTCAGCCAATCCAAATATCTTTCCTGTGTAACTTCATTCTGGTTCATCCAGGAACTGATCAGAAGCACATAAATTGACCAAAGCTATTTCACACTTAGTTGGAATATCTTTGATTGATTTTCTTCCATCAAGCCACATTCCTTCTTGGCAATAATTTCCAGGATCTAATGCAAAGTCTTCTGTTTGGGCTCTTCCTATTTTGAGGTGAATTGATTTAGAGAATCAAATTAATACCCCATCCCACCTAAAGTAAGTTTGTTGAGCAGGATGGTGACATGAGCATTAGAGATAAAGTTCAGGGAAATCACTTTGACACCCAAGTAGAAGATAATAATACTAATAATAACTAACATTTATCTAGTGCTTTCTAGGTGCCCAGTACTCTCCTAAGAGTTTTATAGTTAACATCTCCTTTGATCCTCACAACAACCCTGAGATGGAGGGTGATATTATTATCCCCATTTTACTGATGAGGGAACTGAGGCAGTTGGAGGTTAAGTGACTTGCCCAGGCTAGTAAGTATTTGAGGCTGAATTTGACTAGAGTGGGGAGAGATGATTCAGAGAGACCAGTTAGGAGGTTATTGAAGTGAGAGTTGATGAGTGTCTGAACAAGGATGTTAGCTGTATAAGAGGAAAAGGAAAGAAGTCTACAAGACATGTTGTACATGGCTATATAGATAATAGGTGATAGAGCATTTATTAAATATTTACTATATTAGGGATACAAATACAAGCAAGCAAGATAGTTCCTGCCCTCAAGGAGCTTTTCCTCCATGGGGGATGGGGGGGGAGTGAATGGGGGAAAATGTCAACATATGTGAAGATGGCCAGGAAGCAGTGTACCCTCCCTGGACTGGGTCATGTTCCCAGGAACACTTTTGCCTCTTCTCAAGCAGTAAGTATTGAGTTTATCTCACCTGTTACTTGCTCACTAATCTATTCACCCCACAGGGCACATAGGAGCAAATAACCCCCATCTAGGAGCCTCCCCAAAGAGAGATAGAAAGGTTCTGTTTTGTTTTTTCCCCTCAGTGTTCTCATTTTGCAAGTTCTGTTATTGCGTGGGCAATTCTATCTCTGGTTTTGAGTCACAGGACATCTGTTATTAATTTTTTAAATGTGACAAACAGGAGGTTTTAAGGTAGACTGAAAAATAAACATCAGGGCTATATTTATTTTTTTATTTGCCTTTGTTTTTCATTTAGAATTATCTGCTATACATGTAAATCACAGTTGAATCTGGAGTCAAAGAATGTGGGTTCAAACCCCAACTTTGGTACTGAGCTAGCAGTGACATTGACAGTCATAGACTGAGAAGCGCAAAGTTCTTCGAGGCCATTCAGCAAAAACTCACATTTTACAGATGAGAAAACTTAGACCAAGAAACGTGAAATGACTTGCCCAAGGTCTTACAGGTCACAGAATTTTTCTGGACCTTCGTTTCCTCACCTCAATTTAAACTAGCTGATTTCTATGATTCTTAATTTATGACTTTGTGACCTACCCAATGGCATGGGAATTTCTGCTTCTGCTTGATAGATAATCATCCCTAATCATTCATGGTTGGGAGAACCTCCAAGTTATAAGAAGAAACGTATTAGGTATTATTGTGTCTTATGCCCAATTAGCACAGATGAAACTAAAAAAGCAAACCTTTTTTGTTAGTGATCCTGTGTTTCTTGTCCTTTTTCTCTTTTGATCACCTCAAACTCCAACTGTTCCTGGTGATGAGGCAGATATGTTACATGGTATGGCTAGAGCCAAGGAGACAAGCCTAACCCCAACAGTTCCTCACTACCATAACCCCATCCCACCCCACCTCCCACAAACACACCAAGCCTCTTTTTTTTTAATTCTCACTCTCCATCTTAAAATAATGTGTATTGGTTCTAAGACACTGGAATGGAAAAGGCTAAGCAAAGGGAGGTAAGTGCCTTGCTCAGGGTCACACAGTTAGGAAGTATATGAGGGTAGCTTTGAACCCAGGACCTCCCATCCCTAGGCCTGGCTCTCAATCCATTAACCACTTGTCTGCCCCCCCCACACACACACATACATACCAAACTTTCATCTAACAATCATTGAAGTGGATAATGATCTAGACTTGGAACCTGGAAGAACTGAGTTCAAATCTTACTTACCATACTTGTTAGTGATGTGATCCTGGGAATTTCTGACATTTCTGAAACTCATTTTCTTCTGCTGCAGAATGAGAATAACATTATGTTGGGCACCTGCTATAGGAATGCCTTGAAGCTCAGAAGAGTGTTTGTTGAATTGAATTAGACAATGCATTTTACATTGTTTTAATAATGTGTTTTATTTTCATTTTACAAACATATATAAATTACTGCCATTCGCTGAGCAATCTCTTAAAGCAAAGAAAAACACTGCAGTAAACTTATTAATACAGTGAACACCTTTTCAAGTGCATGCAACACTCCATGTCTGTTGCATCCCCCAATTTTCCCTTTTTTTAATGAACAAAAATTGATTTTTTTCTTCTTCCCACCCTGACCCCATTGGAGAAAAGGAAAAGGAAGGAAAATTCCTTGTAACAAATATGCAGTCAAGAAAAATAAATTCCTTTGACAATTGCAAATATATATTTATATTTAAATGTAAATACAGATAGCTGTTGTTTAGCCATTTTTAAATCATGTCTGACTCTTCATGATCCCCTTTTAGGCTTTTATTGGCAAAGGTACTAAAGCAGTTTACCATTTCCTTCTCCAAATGACAAAACTGAGGCAAAAGGGTTAAGTGACTTGCCCAAGATCACAAAGCTAGTAAGTGTCTGAAGCCAAATTTGAATTTGGGTCTTCCTGACTCATGGCCCAGCACTATGTCCACTATGCTACTTAGTTATGTGTGTGTGTGTTTATACATATACACACATATTGATTGAGAATACAAAAATATATATTAATATATAAATAATATCATATATCATATATATGTGCATATATGTATAGCCATATATTTCTATACCCTCAATTCATCACTTTTCTGTTGTAGATTAGCATTCCTCTAGAATCACTTAATTGTCATCCTACTGATCATAGTTCTTACATCTTTCAAGCTTTTCCTTTACAGGATGGTTATTATATAAATTGTTCTCTTGATTATTCTCATTTTGTTTATCGTTTTACAAAGGTTTTCCAAGTGGTTCATTTTTATAATCTAATGATTTTATAATTTTATCTTATTTTGGCATTTTTATACTATGGAGATGAATTTTATAATTTTGATCATTTCATTTTAATGTTGATGTCATGGTAGAAATAGTTCAGTATCTACTTAACAGAGCCATCCAAGATTTCGGACTGGAGGAATCATGATTTCACATTCACATTACATGGATTCACATTATAATAGTGTTTTGTTTGTTTCTTTTTTTCCCCAATTTTATTTATTTATTTAAGAATTTCTTCCATGTGTTTGTTTCTTTAAGAGGCAGGAAAACTTTTTCAATCATATCCTGTTTACAGCATTTTCATTTTAATATCTATTCCTCTACCCTTCCCTACTCAGAAAGCTATAACTATCCCTTTTAACAAAGAACAAAACAGGACAAAAATAATTCAGGAAAACTGAGTCTAACAGGATAAGCAGTGGTCAATCTAGCAGCAAACATTTATTTAAAACTTTCTATTCCCAGATTAGGGCAATGAGGTGGCACAGTAGATCAAGTCCCAGGTCTGGAGTTAGGAAGATTCCTCTTCCTGAGTGCAAATCTCTCCTCAGATGCTTATTAGCTGTGTGACCCTGGCCCCTGAATTAACCCTCATTGTCTCAATTTCCTCATGTGTAGTCTGAGCTGGAAAAGGAAATGGCAAACCATTCTAGTATCTTTGCCAAGAAAACCTAAAATGGGGTTGGGAAGAGTCAGACAGGACTGAAAACAATTGACCAACAATATCAAATCTTATACTAAATTCAGGGGGAAACAAACATAAAGCAAAAAGAGCCCCTGTAGCCAATGATCTTGCATTCTAATGGGGAACACCATCACCCACCTCTTTTTTTCATCTTTTTTCCTCTTCCCTCTGGGAACAAGGCTGAACATTCTAATTATGCTTTCATCACTCTCTTTCTCTATGGTGATTGTTTATAATAGTTTGGCGTCCATTGTTCTCCTGATTCTCCCTGCTTTCCTCTATATCAGTTCATATGGATCCTCCAAGGCTTCTCTGAGTTACTCACATTCTTCTTTTCTTGTAGGTCAGAAATATTCCATATAATCTTCTATCGCAATTTGTTTAGCCATTCCTAAATTGAAAGGCTTCTTCTTTGCCTCAGTTTCCCTGTTAACACAAGAAAGTGATGGTGTGAACGTCTTGATGTCTTTAGCCCTTTTTGCCTGTCTGGTATCCTTGAAGAATACACCCATTTAATTAGATTCATAGCTTTCATCAACCGAGTCCAGTTCAGTTAGTCAATCAAGTTATTTATTAAGTGCTTACTATATACCAGACTCTGAGCTAAGCCCTGAGGCTACAAAAACAGTTCCTACCTTCAAAGAGTTTCCACTGTCATTGTGCCTTTTGGAACCACACAGATTTTCTCTTTTCCGGCTTCCCCAGGACAGCTCTCCAAACATTTCATCACTGTTCATATGCACTTGTACTTGCTTCATTTATAAATGAGATACTTCTAATGCCATTAATTCCTTTATGTCATTGGTTCTAGACCCATAACTAGTTCATCTATTTTCTCCTCACCCCCATTTACATGAATTCCTCTTACATTTCTCTTACGTTTCCTCCTTCCTCTTACAGAGGCTTCAGAGATGGGTGGATAGGGAAGGGACCTTGCAGTTAAGGAAGCCACAGCCTTGTCTCACTTCTTACACATGTAAACACAAAATCTAGACAAGTCACTTTACCCTTCAGTGCTTGAAGACAACTCCCTGAGACCCTAATTCTCAGTAATGGTATAGAAGTTCCTCTCTTGAAATCCACATGCTCATAAGATCACAGGTCTGGTCTCAAAAAGACTTTTCACATTATGGTGCCAAGTATCCAACAGAATATTCTAGACAGCAGGATTAAAAATGCCATTATTTAATTCAATATTTTCAGGAACATAATTGATATAAATTTAATTCATTCCATAAAGAAAAAATAAAATAAAATCTAATATATCTTCCCCCCTTCATCAGGCTGAAGTTTCCCTAAGAATAATTCTCTTGTAGTGTAATAAAACTGGGAAAATACAATTAAAGAAAAGTATTTTTAGTTGGGAACAATTGAAAAAAGAATGTCTCATGAAGGATAGTTAGTTAGGGTTAGTGGGATGCTGTTTTTTTGTTGTTGTTGTTTTTGCTTTTGTTCCCAGGATCTCCAAAGATCTATGCAGATAGCATTTTGAAATTTAAAGCTTTAGCTTGTATGAACATGAATCCCCATGCTGAGCTTCAGGCATGCCACTGTGGAACAGCAAAAAGAGCCTGACAGGCCCCCATTCTTGCCCCGAAGCAAGCATGGGGGAAGCCTGAAAATACCCCATCTATGCTTGATTAATTAGGTTTGTAAGTATTGTTTCAGAACCCGAAAATATTTCTAAAGATTTGAATAGTTCAAAGATTGCCCTATGGCCATCTGGCCAATACATCTTCCAACACACTCAGTTTACTCGCATTTTTCTTCCCAATATGTTGTCTTTGGTTGGTGAGACATTGTTTGACTGCAGGTCTGTTTGGGTCATGGGGGTTTTCTCCTCGGCACAGCAGTGGTGCTGAGCGCAGCACTTGGACCATACATCTTCCGTGTCATTTTCATCAAAGGCACATGACACTTCCTGGTGACCAATAGGAAGGGCTCAGCATCCTAACCGAGGGGCATATTGGCGAAGGGGGTTCCCTTAATGACAAGCATTGTTCGAGTCCAACAAAAGGAAGGGCTTGCATATTAACACGTGGCCTCGTGTAAGGGTCGTCGGTGTGGCATATCCATCATATTTCATGGCGGCCAAAGAGAACTTTATAAGTTCTGTCAAAACCCACTGCTAGGCACACAAATGTGTAAGGCTGACAGCTGACCCAAAGGTGGACGACCGTTGTGAAGGAGGATTGTTCCTCCAAACAAATACCTTTTCAGCTCCTGGAACCCATAGTGGCTGGGTTGGGGATGGGCTCCTGTTTCATGGACATGGTCCATGGTCCAGTGCAGGATTCACAGACACGGGCTGCCCAATTCAGAAAATAACTAATTCCTAGGCAATCGTTAGACAGTATAAGTCTTCTCCTAACATGTAACTCCCAGATGGGGGTGGGGGGGAACAGGGGGAGAAATCCCTCTTTCTAAAATGTCAAAGTCCCTAAAATAGGTGAGATGAGGCACATGAGTGAGATTTTGCTATAAACGATTTGACAACATATGTGAGCAAAAGAACTTTAGTTTGAAGTTTGTGCATGTGTAAATATGTATCCGTGTCCATTGCCAGGTAGAGATGTGTGCAAATAGAGGAATACACAAATATGTAGCCCCAAGCCCAAGTTTTCAGATCTCTTATTTTAAAATAGTTAATATGTCTATGAATGTTAAAAAATAAAAATAAATACATTACACAGACCTGCATGTATATATGTATTACCCATGTGTGTGTTCAAGTGTGTTCATGGAAGAGTCATTAAGCATCATCTCTACTCTTTTCATTTTATGGATCAAGAGATGGATGCTCAGAGAAACAACAGGGCTTGCTCAAGTTCAGACAAGCAACCTAATTTGGGGGCACAGCAGATAGACCTCTGGACCCATACAGTCAGGAAGATCTAAGTTCAAATCTGTCCTCAGATACTTACTAGCTATGTGACCTTGAACAATTCACTTAAGCTCTGCCTGCTTCCATTTCCTCATCTGTAAAATGAGAATAAAAACAGCACCTACCTCCCAGGGCTATTACAAAGATATAAATGAGATAATATTTGTAAAGTGCCTGGCATGAAGTAGGTATCATGTATATAATAAGGGGCAGTTAGGTCACTCAGTGGATTGAGAGCCAGGCCCAGAGATAAGAGGTCCTGGATTTAGAACAGGTCTCAGACACTTCCTAGATGAGTGACTCTGGGCAAGTCACTTGATCCCCATTGCCTAGCCCTTACTGATCTCCTGCCTTGGAACCAATGCACAGTATTGATTCCAAGACAGAAGGTAAGGGTTTTTTTTTTTTTGAAGTATATAATATACTTGATATTTCTATCAAATATACTTTATACCTAATTAAAAGTATATAACACATTTCATATTATTTATTATTAATAATATATAATATACATAATTTGTAATCATTATATTTTATAGAGCTGCCATAAAGCCTAGATTCAATTCCTACTTCTAACTTGCTGGCTATGTGATGCTGGACAAGACACTTAATTTCTCAGAGGCATAGGAGAGTTTTCTTACATCCTTAAGTTGGAGATTTGGTGTCAATCTTAATTTGTAGAGTTTCCTCACCTGGGAGTTTCTGGTATTAATAAAATTTCAAATTCAATTCCTATCCTTATCATAGATGTATAACATATATAGAGATGCATAAAAAAGTAGATATTAAGTGGATAGTATAGGTAGGGAAGTAAATAGATGGTAGATAGATAAGGGGAGAAAGAGAGAGAGATAGAAATGGAAAGGGAGAGAGAGACAGAGAGAGATAAAGAGGGAGAGAGAAAGAAGAGAGACAGAGAAAAATAAAGAGGGAGATAGAGAAAGAGAGAGACAGAGAAACAGAGACAGGAGAGAAAGAAGAGAGACAGAGAAATAGGAAGGGAGAGAGACAGAAATAGAGAGAGAGAGACAGAGAAACAAACAGAGAGGAGAGAGAGAAAGAAGAAAGACGGACAGCAGAGAGAGACAGAGAAATAGAAAGGAAAAGACAAAGAAAGAGCCAGAACCAGAGAGACAGAGACAGAAGAAAGAAGAGAGAAAGCAGAGGGAGAGACAGAGAAAGAGAGAGACAGAAAGAGAAAAATAGAAACAGAGATAGAAAGGGAAAGAGAGAGAGAGAGAGAGAGAGAGAGAGAGAGAGAGAGAGAGAGAGAGAGAGAGAGAGAGAGAGAGAGAGAGAGAGAGAGAGAGAGAGAGAGAGAGAGAGAGAGAGAGATGACTAGTTAATTGTGAGAAGGCCTGGATATACAAATACAAGAAAACAAGAAAATCCTCCTTCTCAAGTAGCATCTAGTCTAACAGGAGAAGATAAAACATGAAGAAAATCCACAAGGAAGGGGAGGACATGTGGATGCTACTGAGGACTTGGTGTAGTCCAGAGGGATCATCGGGGAATGAGCAAACACACACACACATACTGTGCTATATTAGATACAGTATATTATAGATATGAGGGGTGTATGGGGTGTTCAGGGAGGGGTAGTATCTCTGGTATGGAGGGCTTGTCGTGCCCTCCTAGGGCAGCTCTCCAGCCACTGACCCTCACCTGACACCCAGCTCTCACTTGTGGCTCCTAGTAGCTGCTAGCATGCGGCAGTGGCCACACCCCGGGCAACGCAACCGGCTAAACCTTGTGAGGGTAGCCATCGGGTCAACGTGGACCCCTGGTGAACCAGGGCTTTGCTCACCCAGCATGTGAAGACTGCTTCGGAACAGGCAGAAGAAACCAACAAGAAGCTTCAATGGCTGAGATGGCGATGCAGCAAGGCACTGTGGAGTGCTTCGGGCATGATGGAGCACAAAAGACAACACGGCCATCCAATGCAGCTGAGGAAGTCTCCAGGTGTAACGACTTTTCGTGCCAATGGACCCAGGCTTCCAAATGCACAAAGACAATCGTCATCCTCGGTTGGAGAGACAACCAACATTGTAGATATGCTACAGTCATATATGTATATCCACACACTAGATATACACATACACGCATATGAATAAAGCTCTCCCAGGCATCTCTGGGCTAAAACACACACTGGGCTGCTGTTTGGCATTTCTTGCCCTTCACAGGACAGTCCCCACTCATTTTACCAGACTGCTAATGCATTGTCATTCTCCCTCAACACTTCTCCATCCTAGTCAAACTTGTCCCTTTGCTGCTTCCTGTTTAGGATATTTGTACGGAAGCTCTCTGCCCCTCATGCCTGAAATACTCTCCTTCCTGAGCTCCGCCCTTGGGAAGGGAAGTCCTAGTTCCTCGGGCAGCTCAGTTTAAGCTCCCCCTCATTCCAAAAAGGCGTAGGAGATGCTGATCTGCCCAGTTCTCCCCTGAGAACTTTCTGTGCCCATGAAATCGCTGGGCTAGTAAGCACCATTAGTCATTCCACCACGTATCATCCGAGGGAGTGTGGCATAGCGGATGGATTGCTCTACTTGGAATCAGGAAGAGTTGGGTTCTGGCCGCACCTCCCTCTCCCGCAGGGGGACGATGGGGGCAGGTCACGGAATCTCTCTGATCCTCAGGCAATCCCGCAGGACCAGAAGTTATGGCCAACTTGCAATTTGCATTAGTCAAAGATGTTCCCACACGTATAAATTGACAGGACGTGAAGTAGAAGTCCATCAAGCCCCCTGAATGGATCCCTCGCCCAGTAACTGTGGGAGCAGCTTTTTCAGATACTTTCAATGCTGAAAGGGACAGTAGGGCAAACTTTGTGCTTCGCCCTTTCCCCACTAGGGACGAGTGTGCCTTTAAACCTTGCAGATGGGGCGTTCTCCTTGTTGGCTCTGTCTTCCTTTACCACACATTATTCGGCAGTTGATATTTAGCTACTCTCCAAAGAATAGGAATGGCAGGCAGACTGGTGAGTGAGCCCCAAAGAAATGGCTTGTGGCTGCTTTTCGTAACATAATGAAATTTTCACCTCTCTCACCAAGCAGCCCATCCTGCCTTTCTCTGATCGTCCACATAAGCCAAAGGAAATTCCATTACTGAGAAAGAACGGCCCTCGAGTTATACCCTCACCTTCTGTACTGTGCAGTAGAAAGGATACTGTTTAACCTTCGGCTACTAAAACTTCCCCCACTGGTACTCTCTTAATTAAGTCTCTGTAGCTGTTGCCAAGGGAAGGCATTTTACTCTGGAATTATGTTCGGGAAAAGGGTTGTTCATCAGATTAATAGTACAGACGTCATGGGACCATTGACTTCAGAGCTAGAAGAGAACGCAGGGATAAAAACCCCTGGACTCATAGGGTTATTGCTGAATGAAAGAAACCTGAGAAAGCAGAATAGCAGAGAGAAGAATGGCAGAGCTGAGAGAGACCTTGGAACAGGGAATGTCAGAGCTGGGAGAAACCTTAGAACAGGGAATGTCAGAGCTGGGAGGGGGCTTAGAACAGGGAATGTCAGAGCTGGGAGGGGCCTTAGTGGCATGGGCATTGTACCCCTAGAATCTCAGGCAAACTATTATCTGGGAAATGCCTTTGCTCCCTCAGGACCATGGAACTCCCCACCCAAAACACCTGACCTGGAGGATCACCCTTCTTTGTCCCATAGATTTGAGATGGACAGAGACACGCCTAATTTATTTGTCCTCCAAATCTCTAGAACCACCCCCATGCCCTCGAGCAAATCTTCCCCCAACCCCTCGCTCCAGAGTCACTTCCTCAGGGTTGTAAAGTATAAAATCCCCAGAATTGATGTCCTCTGGGGGACAACTTTTCCTCCCATGCTGTCCCCCCAAGGAGGCAGGCTTCCACCTATGCTGCCCTCCTGGCCAGATGCAACCTTCCAAATGAATCAATTTCTCTTTTTACTTTTGAGCTAAGTTTTGGAGTCTTGCATCCTTGCAAAAGGTACCCTTCCCAAGCCCTGGGGGTTCACCTCTGCACCCCACAACATCAGAACAGGGAATGTCAGAGCTGGGAAGGAGCTTAGAACAGAATAACATCGGTGAGTTTAATTTCAGATACTAGATGTGAATTGTGTAGATAAAACCCCCAGCATGTAGATTCAGGGCTGTATTAGGAAATCTTTTCCCTGCTCTCTTTAACTTCTAGGGAGTGAGCTGAAATTCTCTAGTCAAGGACTTGACTAACTTGAACAACAGCCTGAAGCTGCCACAGAGGCACTCTAAACTCCCGCAATCACACTAAAGGAGGGCCCGTTGAAGGGGGGGGGGGGGGGGGGCATTTATCCAGGAGAAGAGAAGACTTGGGCAGTGGGAGGGAGGGCTGTAACCATGCGTTCTTCTCAAGTATCTGAAGGGAAGGACTGTCACTCAGAGAAAGGAATAGACTTATTCTTGGCCCCAGGGGTCAGCATTAGGAGCAAAGAGTGCAAGTGGTACTTAGCCTGGAGGTAAGGAAACACCCCCTTAGGAGGGAATCTCTTCACCGGAGCAATGGGCTGCCTCAAAAGATGGCAGGTTCGCTTGCTTCCATGGGAGGTTTTCAAACAAAAGCTCAGATGGCAACCTTGTGTTCTAAAAGGGGGTCCTATTTAGATTAGATAATTTCAGAAGCTCCTTTCAACCTGGAGATATACATGCATACATACCTGTGTGGTTCTTTGTCACAAAAGCGCCTCTGCCACTTGGAGTGTCCCCAGAGCTAGTGATAGCTCTTTATTTGGAATCAATAGTATTAGTTTCAAATCCTCCTTCAGGCTATTTACTAGATAGATTTGTAGCCTTGGGGAGTGGAGGAAGGAGGAGGGCTGAGACCTGTAGAGGGAGAGGCAGAAACATACAGATAGACAGAGACATCCCTACTATGAGAGATGGAAGAAACCCATGTAGAGAGATAGAGACAAACTAGATATATAGAAAGAAATAGAAGTGATGATATTAGATGAAGGAAGATACAGATCTAACATTTATTTTTTATCTTTTTAAACCCTCACCTTCCATCTTATAATCTATACTGTGTATTGGTTCTAAGGCAGAAGAGTATTAAGGGTTAGGCAATGGGGGTTAAGTGACTTGCCCAGGGCCACACAGTTAGGAAGTGTCTGAGGTCAGATTGGAACTCTGGAGGCAGCACTCTTTCCTCTGTGCCAGGCTGCTTCCAATGATTTAAGGACTGTCTTTCCCTTATTTCCCTGACTCTTATTGGGTAGATATGGTCACATTCTAAGGACTGATGACTGGTTGTCTAGGTTGGATAAGAGAAGGGAGGAGGGGGAAAGAGGATAATGAGAAAGAATTATTGCTACTGCCAAAGATAAAGGGTAAAGGACCTCGACATGAACCCCAGGATGAGCAGCTCCTGCATGAAGTGAACTTTTGCCCAGAGACAAGGGCAAGGGCTATGCTGATGCATATTAATGACTGTATAATGAAGGTAAATAACAATTAAAAAAGGGAGCTTCCAGGATGGATGATTGAGTGACACATTGGGAGGAACAGGGGAGGGGTGAGCCTTGTGAGTTTTAATGGGGTTGGGAAGAGAGTGGAATGTGATATAATGAATATAGTGTTCCATGCTGACCCAGTAAGAGAAGACTGGGACTATGCATGCATAGCTAACTCATTCCCTTTAGCTTTTAGCCAGAGCTATGGAGACTCAGTGAAGTACATAAATAAATATAAGTTTACTCTGTCACAGGTGATGGCAAGGGCCGGGGGACAGGGTACAAAGAGAAAAGAGGACAATCAAGCCATCCAAGAAGGAAAGGAGGAAGCATGATATAGTTGAAAAATGCTGGTTTGAAGATTTGGATCTTGAGGTCAAACCCTGGCTTTGCCATTTAATACCCCTGTGGTCTTAGAGAATGAATGAATGAATGAATGAATGAATGAATGAATGAATGAATGAATGAATGAATGAATGAAAAACCATTTATCAAACATTATGTACCAAGAACTGGATTAACCTGGTAAGCTCTGCATCCAAATAGAAAAATTATATAGTCCCTGCTCTCCAGGAGCTCTAATTCTAAATGGGGAAGATGATACATAAATGAAAGTTTACCTACAAGGCATGTGGGAAGACCTATCAACCCTAAAGCTTTGGCCATACAATGTATGGCAATGCACTTAGCTCACATAAGTAGGTCAGGTGGGGAAGGCAAAAATGCATAGATAAATTATAAGGAGATCCTGGTGGATCTTAGAAGTCAACAGTAGAACAGATAGAAAGATCTAATAGTATTCCATTTCATCAGAAGTAATAGGGTTGTTTGCTGCCATCTCATGAAGGCCTTGTGAGAAACTAAGCAGCCTAGACTAAAGAGATTGATATCCCCAAAGGAGCTAGAAGGCATAGTAAATAGTGCTCTTGGTCTAGATTCAATAAGATACATCTTCCTGAGGTCAAATCTATTCTCAAATACTTACTAGCTGTGTGACCTTGGACTAGTCACTTTACCCTGTTTTACTCAGTTTCCTCATTTGTAAAATGAGCTGGAGAAGGAAATGGCAAATCACCACAGTATCTTTGCCAAGAAGAACTCAAATAGGATCATGAAGAATCAACAAGAAGAGCAACAGCAACAACAATGACCACCTTTCTATTATGTAGAGTCCTAGATGGTTTCTGTGACAGCTAGCTGGAGCATAAGGAAGTGAAAAAGAACAAGGTCCCAAGTGGTAGAGAGTCTTCTCATACCTGATTGGCTCTGATGGTTTAGAAGACAGTCATCTTAACCTCCTTAGGCCTCAGTTTCTTCATCTGTAAAATGAGGGAGATAACCTCAGAAATTCTAACTCTAGTCTATAAGCCTAAGATGCATGGAAATAAGGGCAAAGTATCCTACCAATGGAGCAGCACATACAGGTTTTACAAAGTCCAAACAGAAAAACAAGCTTCAGACTTGCTTCAGCAATGAATATTTATGCAGTACCTATTATTGCTATGCATTGTGCTATGCAGTAGGGATACTGAAGCAAGAGTTTATTGGGGGTAGGGGGGATTTAAAGTCCTTGTCTACAAGGAGCTTAAATTCTATTGCAGGCATTTCCTTCCTACTCAGTTACTAAAGGTGTGAAAGTCCAGGAGACTTTGAGGCTGCTTCAGTCACTCTAATGAGATCAAATATAAAAAGGCAGTAGAATCTCAAAGTTAAAATTGAATTCAGAGGCCATCTAGTCAAATATGTACCCAAACAACAGTCCCTTCTGTAGCAATCTTGACTAGTAACACTAAAAACCTCTAGTTAGAAAGAAGCCTTTCTTCCATGTGGCCCATTCCATTATGGCTAGCTCCTATTTTTACATTTTTCCTTTTCATCAAACCCAAGTTTTTCTCTTGTCATCTTCTACTCATTAATACCAGTCCAGCCCTTTGGAACCAAACAGAACAAGTTGAGTTCCTTTTCCATATGAAGCCCTTCAAATAATTCAATGGCTTCACATCCCCACTAAATCTCCTTTTCATTTAACATATCAAGTCTCTTCACCATCTTGCTTAGTTCTCCTTTGGAATTTCTATGGAAGAAGGAGGAGGAAGGAAAAGAAGGAAGGAGAAGAGAAAGAATAAGGGATAAAGAAGGGAAAGAATGAAAAGAGAGTGAAGGAGAAAGAAGGAAGTAAAACAACAAATGAAGGAGAAAGCGGAAGGCAGAGAAAGAGGGAGGAAGATAAAAGAATCAGTGAGAGAGAAAAATGAGAAAGGAAGAAAAAGAAAATGGGTGAAGGAAAGAGAAAGAGGAAAGGAAGGAAAGAAGGTAAGTGCATCTATAGTTATTGAAATCCCTTTCTTCCTTCATTGTCCTTGTTTCATCTTCCATGAAACCTTCTCTGACCATTCAAACTAAAAGTAATTCCTTCTCCCTCACATGATCTTTGTCACACTCTACTTAGTTTTGGAACTTGCTGATTCTCTCAGAAGGATGACATGATCATAGACTTGGAGCAAGGTGGGGCCAGAATGGTCACCTAGTCCAACCATTCTATTATATAGATGAGAGAAATAAAACCTAAAGAAGAAGAGATTAAGTGACCTCCCAAAAGTCAAACTGGTAGTAAGCATTAAATTATGGATTTGAACTCAAGTCTCTTAACTTTGGGTTCTCTATATCCTTTCTAATGCATCATGCTGATTGCAAACTCCTTAAAGATAGAGATTGTATCTTTTTTCCCCCATCTTTGTATCATTGTTGCTAGTTTAATGCTTTGCACACAGTAGGAAAAGGGACTGAAACTGTGATTTCATTGGTATAGAGAACTCCTAGATGAGAAAAGTCCTTCTATAAAAGCAATTCCACACATTTTTGTACCTTACCACCTTAGAGAGTTGCCTGTGGCACTCAAAAGTTAAATTTCTTGACCAAGGTCACACAGCTACCATGCATGAAATGTGAGATTTGAACCCAGGTCTTCCTTGCTCAGAGGCCAGCTCTCCATTCACTACATCAAGCTGCCTGTTTATTAAAAGTCTGGGATATTCAATTAAGCCTCTTCCTTTTAACAAGATCTTTCCATAGAAATTCAGATGTGATTATCCAACATGTCTTGTCATGGGTGGCTACAACCTAAAATTTGGATAATTCAAGGAAAGTCTTTTAATCATAAAGAGAAATAGGTTTGGTGGCTAATGCACAGATTATTTTTTCAGAGAATGGAAATGAGAAGAACTTCACAAGTTTCCCCAAACCTCTTTCAACAGCATCTCAAGGAATTGAAAATCCTTTCCCAAGTGTAGATTTTTTTCAGCTCTAAACTGTGACAGATGTTTAACCAGCATTTGATGGGCACATCAGCTGCCATTTAAAGTCATATCCTTTAAACTATGTGGCATGTCAACTGTAGATTCTCAAACTTTGCAAGAGGACAGGGAGAGAAAGAAAAACAGAGACAGAAAGATCCAGGGAGAGACAGAGATGGAGAAAGGAAGAGAGAGAGACATACAGTGAGACAAAAAGTAAGAAATAAAGAAATGCTAAGGGAAAGAATATGGCAAAGAAAAAGAAAAGAGAGAGTGAGAAAGGCAGAAAGGGATCTGTAAAATGGAGATAATAATGGAATTTACATTTGAGGGCTATAGGAATCAAATAAGATGTTTATAAAGCACTTAGCACAGTAACCAGCACATAGTAGGTGTGATAGAAATGCTTGGATAGCTAGGTGGTACAGTGGATTGAGTGCCAGGCCTGGAGTCAAGAAGATTCATCATCTTGAGTTCAAATCCAGCCTTAGATACTAGCCATGTGACCCTGGACAACACACTTTACTCTGTTTGCCTTGGTTTCCTCATCTGTAAAATGAGCTGGAGAAGGCAATTGCAAACCACTTTAGCATCTTTGACAAGAAAATCTGAAATGGGGTCTCAGAGTCAGACACTGCTAAAATGACTGAACTACATTAAATGCTGGTTGTTGTTATCATCATTAGAACAAGAGAGAAAAAAGAGGATTAAAAGGAAAGCACAGAGAGACCAGACAGAGAAAGAGAAGTGAGAAGGAAAGAGAAGAGGAAGATTTAAAAAGATGAAGAAGACAAGTCCAAATTCCACTGGATGATTTTGTAAAAGTTGTTTAACTTCTCAGTCTCGGTTTCTCATTTGTAAATTGAGAGTTGGACTAAATGATCTCTAAGATCCTGTCTGACTCTAGAGCTAAGATACTATAAGACAGAGCGAAGGAGAGGGGAGAGAAGAAGGAAAGGAGTAGAGGAAAAGGGAGTGGAGGAAAAGGGACAAAGAAAAGGAAGAGAGGCAGGAGGGGAGAAAGCATACAATTTATGAGCAACTAATTGAACCTGCAAAAATGAAATGCTAGAAATCAGAATGACTGAATGTGATTAATAATTCATTAATTCAATCCACTGACTATCAGTCTGTGCCTCTGAAAGCATCCTCTAAGCTGAGGAAGCTGCTTTTGAGCAGAGCCTATGCTGGAATGAGAGCCCCTGTCTGTTACCTTGATCACCCAGCATTGCTGTGACCATATGGAGCATTGTAAAGACCTTCTATTTAAAAACAGCACAGCTCATATTTTATACTTTTCCATATGGCTCTTCCTTACTTGAGAACTCCTATTCATTTCCATAAAATAAGATCTTTGTTTCTCAAGAATTTTCCCTGTCTTATTGTTTATTCATTCTTTCCTCTCCATCACCCCCCCCTTTCCAATGATTAAAGCAGTCACAGATCTCTATTTGTGATATAGAATTGACTTTAGAGTCAGTAATTAAATGAATAGAGAATTATGTGAAAAAAGAAGACAGCGGCAGCAGATGACCCTGATGATGCAGAATCCTGGTTTTCTTCACTTCACCCAGTGGATGGCATATGAAACTCAAGATGCATATTAGCCTATTGCTTGAAAATGCACTAAATATTTTTCAAAGGCACAGAAAAGGCATTAAACACACTGTGACTTTTTTATTGTATGACTGGGGAATAAGATTTCAAGTCAACAAAAGTAGACCTTTGAATGCACCATCCTTTTTTGGAGAGGCAGGGGACTATGGAGATAGGATCACGTAGAAATAACTGCCAGATGCTGGTCCTTGTGCCAGATAAATTTTACTTAACTGTTTGTTTTTTTTCAAACCCTTACCTTCCATCTTAGAATCAATACTGCCCGTTGGTTCCAAGGCAGAAGAGCAGTAAAGACTAGGCAATGGAAGTTAAGTGATTTGTCCAATGTCACTAGGAAGTGTCTGAGATCAGATTTGAACCCAGGAACTTCTGCCTCCATGCCTGGTTCTCTGCCCAATGGGAAATCAGACCCTAGAAAAGCCCTGGTAGTTCATTGGAGAGCAGACCCCTCTAAAATGATATTGAAGGCCTTCAGGTTAGCCAGCACGATTTTATAGAAGTTAAAATAGAATTTTTCATTCTAAGTCACTTAGGGGCTTGAGACAAAAATTGCTCCTGGTAAGCTGGAAATAGGATAAAAAATCAACTAAATTTGGAGATGATTCACTTAATTGGATAGTTGGATTATGGTCCCAAAGAGCTTGACATCTGGAAGTAAGGACTTTGTGGAAGGAAAGCCCTAACAAGGAAATTAAATGCTTCCTCTCCAAGGTGTCTGAGCACTTTTTCCTTCTATGTAAAGGGGTTATCTCAAGAAAAGGCTAAAGCTTAAGCCTCTGTGATCTCAGCTAAAAGGCTGATGGGAGATCCCACTTATCTTTTAGGAAAGAAATAGACGCTCAAATGCAAATTCCAGCCCTCTAACCATAAGAGAAACTCTAGAACCCTATCTCCAATGCTGGGCAAGTCCATTGGACATGGGGTTCTAGAGTTTCTAGAGACTAATCCAGAAATGGCCAGTAGTGCCTGTGAGACATCACCAGAAAACATCAGTGACCCTCTCAAGTCACAAGCATGAATTAGTCTTCCACAAGTAAAGATGGGCCATGCCTCTCCTTTGTGTCTGTGCCCTGGCTACATGTGTTCACTGTATGTGGACTCCTCCACCCATATTCCCTAAATGCATTTACTTTTTCCCCAATAGTGCTGGATTGTGGGAAACAACAGCACAAGTTTATGAGGAGACTCTGCTACTTTGAGCTACTTTGCTCATTAACCTCTTTCACAAAACAGTTTTACTTTTAAGTAATTGTGGCTTATTCCTGACTGATCAAAGTAAACCCAATAGGGGACTCACAAGTCTGGACTTTGAGTATCTTGTCCTTGGAATAACTTGCCTTGGGTAACTCCAATGGAGAACATTGTGCCCCCCACCCAGGGCTTACACATGAAATTGCTTTTTTTACCCCCAGTGCCTGGTTTAGGACCTTGCTTATACTAGGCACCTAATAAATGTCTGCTGAATTCAATGAGCTCCCATTTAATTGTTCCAGTGTTGAATACCACAATTTGGGTAAACTAGAGGAAATGGACTACATTTGCCAAGAGAAAAGCGAGGTGTTATTTTAATATGTGGGCCAGGAGAATCAATCCCAGGAGTGAAGGGAGAATTTTAATTAGATCTACTCCATTAGTGTCAAGCAGCAGTCCCCTGGTATTAGGCGAGATCTAGATAACCTGGAATCATTTCTTTTAAACCAAAATCAAAATGGCCCAGTTTTAATAGAGTCGCTATCTGGGTCTGAGGTAGATATTGAGCTGAGACAAGGGTCAGTCCACGGGGAAGAAGGAAGCCCATTTGTTGATTGCAATAGTTATTTTCTAGGCTCATTGTTGGCTCCCCTGTTTTAGTTTCCATTCCCTTCTCTCCCTACCCCTCTGGTCCTACCCCCCCCCATGGGCCTGGGTTATGAGTACAAAGAGCTAATTTGGGGAGCATTGTCAAAGATGCTTTCTGAGGATGGTTACCAAGAGCGTTTCTATGGCATTCATTTAGACCTGGCTCCTAGGGCTCTCAGAGCCTTCCTTTTCTTAAGGAAGCAAATTTGCTGTTCAAGGACTTAATTATCTAAGAAGCTTTCTTGTCTCTCCATTTAATCTTTCCCTATATCCTGCACCAATGAGCACAAGCTTTTTCTGAATTTCCCCTCCACACTCACCCACTGTTGTACTGGGAAGTCCAACAACTGACTCTCCATTTAAAAGAAAAATATCTACAAGGGTCTGTCTATACACTTTCAAGTTCGGTCTATGTTACCGACCTTTTCTCCATCTCTTTCTTAAGCCTAGATAATCATTAAAACAATCTACAGATTCCTGATTTGTGTCTTTCAGGGGTATAAATGCTCACATTGCAAATATGAGAGTTGACTTTCTTTTAGACAGAATTCTAATGAATTCTTCATCTACCTAGTAAGAGCAGAAACTTGAACTCGGGACATATGCTACAGGCGCTCATTTATGGACAGTAGATTGATCCCAAGGGGAAATAAAACCCTTGAGGGTGGAGGAGGGACTTGATTCCCTGGAAACCTTGAGCTTCCATAGGTTACAGAATTTGAGGACTTAGCCTTTTGGAGCTGGTTCCAGCACAACCTGAACTCTACTCCCGTTAAAAGATCCATGTTCAGCCCAACCTATAGATAGAGTACTGAGCCTGGAATCAGGAAGACTCCTCTTCCTGCATTCCAATCTTGCTTCAGACACTTTGTAGCTGTGTGACTTTGAGCAAGTCACTTAACTGTTTGCCTTAGTTCCTTATCTGTAAAATGAGCTGGAGAAGGAAATGGCAAACTACTCCATCATCTTTGCCAAGAAAACCCCAAATGGGGTCATGAAGAATGGGACCCAGTTGGGAAATGACTAAACAACCATATTCCTCACTAGATAAAGTAACTAAGCCAGATCTATTTTGGAGGCCTCTGTCCTAGCTGGACCTTCAACTTTTATAGACAACTAGGTGAATTTAGAGGATGAAACACTAGGCTTGGAGTTAAGAAAACTGAGTTTGAATTCTGCCTCAAATACTTATTGGCTGTCTGACCTTGGGCAAGTCAGCTAATCTTGCTTGTTCTCAATTTCCTCAATTGTAAAGGAATAATAACAGCACAAATTTCCCAAGATTGAAAGAGAATCAAGTAAGATAAAGCTTGTAAAACTCTTTCTAAACTTTAAGATAGTCTATAAATTTTAGCTATTTTTAAACCATTACCTTCCATCATAGAATCAATAATATGTGTCGGTTCTATGTCTGAAGAGTGGTAAGAACTAGGCAATGGAGGTTAAGTGATTTGTCCAAGGTCACACAGCTAAGAAGGGTCTGAGACCAGATTTGAACCTGGGATCTCCCAGCTCTAGGTTTGGCTCCCAATCCAGTAAGCCACCAAACTACCCCCTTTTAGCTATTTTTAATTATTTTCTCTGGAAAGTAGATAAAATTCAAAGGACTCCCACCCCAGCCCATTAACAGTTCCTTCTCCTCTTTGGTGAACCTTTCCCCTTCTCCAGAAATCTAACCAGATGAATAGTAGCATTATTTGCAGTTACCCTCATCCCACAACCCAAAGAAGAGGAAAGAATTTGGGCTTAATAGATTCAAACACGTCAGATGTCTTCTGATCCTCACCTTCCCTAAGGATCAAAGAAGTTCTACAGAGTTAGGGTGTAATCTGAGGTACCATCTCCCCTTATTCTATCACTACAGGGGGGCCAAAAAACTCCTCAGGGTTTCTAGGGGTCCACGTGCCCCCTCCACTTTCATGTGATTCATTTTCCCTTAGGATTTACTACATGGAAAGAGGGCAAGTGATACTGGGGAAAATTCTAGCTGTGAAGTCAGAAGACCTGGGCTCAAGGCTCAGTTCTGCCACTTGATAGCTATATGACTTTGGGAAATTAATTTTGCCCCCTGGGCCATCATTTTCTCATCTGTAAAATGAAGGTGTTGGACAGATGATCCTGCATGCTTCTTCCAACTCAAACATGCTCTGATACCAGCACTCATAGAACCATAAAATGAATAAATCTGGGTTGCTCCAGCTCCTTCTGAGGCTATCCCGAGAGCCTCCGTTGTTTTTTTCCCTTTAGAATCACCTTTACTTCTATTCTATCCCTATGTGGAGCTGCTCCTTTCAGAAGCACAGTCTCTCTGAAGGATGCTGTGGATGCCCAAGCCTCTTTCCAAGGAATCCATTCCATATCCATGGCTTCTTTCTGCTTCTTCCACTCTCCCCATCTTTGAGGGTCAAGCCCAAATGTGTGAACTGGACAAATTTGCAGGGCCAGAGCAAAGATCTCATCCATGGGGCAATGAGGACTCCCGACAAGGGGAATTCACCCCTTGGAATGGCTACACAATTGACAAAGGAAAGAGAATCCCCTCAGGACAGGCTTGGACATCTCTTCTATTTTTATTTTTAAAGACTATGCCAAAATATTTAGTCAAAGTTGCCAGTCTGGCAATCTCTATCAAGATTAATACTTAGCCTCCACTTCCCAAGATGGCCATAGTCATAGGTGAAAGATAAGAAGATGAGCTATTTGCAGTTTTTCCAGGCTGATTAGGGACAGGAGCAACAGTGGACAGCTGTTCTGGCATTGTAGGAACTTCCTTGCCCTAATATATGGAGGTCATCCAACCAGGGTCTTGTCCTTTAAAATACCAAGTTTTGCAAGTTTTATGTTTCTTTTCATTTCCCCTAGACCTATGCAACTGGTGGACAAAGAGATTTTGCATGATTTAATGAAGGTTGAAGAATCAATAGTCCAGCTCCCAGCCTACTTTATCTTAGGCCACCACACAAAGGGAACCGGATAGGATCATTTGCATAAAGTATGTGATAACTAACCTGCACTGTAAATCACTTCAACTCAACTTTTAGTGCAAGAAGCAATTCAACCTAGCAACAGGGCAAAGCATCTGCCAGCTCCAACCAATGCCCCCAGAGTTTCAGGCACCATGATTTAAGAGACTGGGACATGTTAGCAAACTTTTGGATGCAGGTCTGAGTACAGCAATGACTGGGGAAATCTGTTTCCACAATTTCTATAGGAGGGCATCGTGTTTGTAATCCATGAGTAGCTACTTCCCCTGAGACTCTTCAGAAATGCTGAAAGGCTTGAGCAGCAGAAAAACTTGGAGTTCCAAGGCCTAAGTAGGAATCCTTCCTCTGTCACCTGGGAGGCCTTGGACCAGTCACTTTACCTCTTTGGGCCTTGGTTTCCTCCTTTTTGAAAATGACAGGGCTAAATTTGATGATAGGATGGCTAGGTGGCACAGTAGATTGAGAACCAGACCTGGAGTAAGGAAGACCCTGGTGGTGGGTCTTCTTAAGATGGTCTCTTACTTCACTTAAGACTTACTTCTTATGGTGGGTCACTTAACCCTATTTCCCTTAATTTCCTCATCAGTAAAAAGAGCTGGAGAAGGAAATGGCAAACCACTCCAGTATTTTCACCAAGAAAACCCCAAATGGGGTCATGAAGAATTAGATGTGACTGAAAACCACTAAACAACAAAAACCAGATAATCTGTAGGGTACTTCCTCACCAACACCCCTATTCCCTGGATTTCTTTTTTTAAACCCTTACCTCCTTTCTTAGAAACAATTCTATGTATTAGTTACAAGGCAGAAGAGTGATAAATGCTAGGTAATGAGAGTTAAATGACTTGCCCAGGGTCACACAGATAGGAAGTATCTGAGGCCAAATTTGAACCTAGAATTCCTTTCTCTAAGTCTACATTCCCTAGCTATCTTCAAGACTCAGATGCAATCCTAGTTTCTACAGGAGATCTTTCCCTGTTTCCCCCATCTCCAAAATGCTAGGGTCTTCTCAGATTACGTTTTATGTGCTCTACATCTCTCCCTCCTTAGAATGTAAATTCCTTGACAGCAGAAATGATCCCTGCTATTCCTTAATGTCCCAACCACTTGGGAAAGTAGAATACAGCAAGTGCTTAATCACTGATTGCTCTGCATCTAGGACCCTATCATCTACATGGTATGGGATTGCAGTTTCTAGAACTGTGTCTCCCCTTCTAAAAAAGGAGGAGTTTGGATTTGATGAAATATGAGGTTCTTTCCAACCCTAAAGCTATGCTTTGGAAGACTAAAGTACTCAAAACTAGCACTGAAAGGTTTCCAAAGGTAGTTTTCCCATTTTCTCTATCTCATCCTCAAGGAAATGAAGGCGCCATCTCTGGAACCACTCTGATTTCCAATTAATGAATTTTCATCTTATTTTGCCTAGATCCAAGATTTTGTCGTTCTTGGGGTGACCTAGTTACTCTTGGTAACATCTTCCATCTCATTCACCTCCCTCCTCACCCATTTTTAGTGCCACATTATGTATTGTCTCCCTCCATTAGAATGTAAACTTCTCAAGGGCAGGAAATGTTTTGTTTGCTCTTCTTTGTATCCCCACACTTAGTATGGTACCTAGAACAAAGTAAGAGCTTTGTAAATGTTTTATCTATCTATCATCTATCCATCTTTATCTACAAATTCATTGATCCAAAGCTCTCTTTCTCTTCCTCTCTTTTCTCTCCCAAAGGTGATTAACTCTCAATTCTGGTTAAACCCAGATTAAATTGAATTTACCATAAATTTAGAGCTAGAAGGGAACTTAATAGTAAACTAATTCAATCCCTCATTTTACAGGTTAAAAAAAATTGAGGCCCCTGGAAATCAAGTGATCTATCCAAGGTCACATGGGGAGTAAATATCAGAAGTTTCCAGAAGAAAGATTTGAACCTAGGCCTTCCTGACTCTCGAGTCCCATTCCCACTACACCATGGAGTATATCTTAGTTACTTGAACAAATCATGTAACCTCTTTAATTTCAGTTTCCTCATTTGTAAAATAATGGGATTGGATCAATGAACTATGAGGATTGTTCCAGTTCTAGATTTTTTATTTCCCACATTAGCCCAGTTAGCACTTAGACAATTCTGTTAGTTGGACAATTCTGTTAGTTATTTGTTTGTTTGTTTGTTTGTTTGTTTGTTTTCCTTATGTGAAGTCTTGATTTATTTTTTTTGGAATTTCTGCTCATGGCTTCTGGGAATTCCTCTTTTGGGGATCATTATTAAATATTTTTAAAAGGACACTGATAAACTAGAGACCAGCCAGAAGATAGATGGCCAGGATGGTGAAGGGTCTAGAGATCCCATCAAATAAGAATTGCTTGAAGGCACTAAGAATGTTTAGCCTAGAGAAGAGAAGATTTGGAGTAGGTGCAATAGTTATCTTCAAATATCTGATGGACTACAGTATGGAAGAAAATTGAATTTATTCTCTTTTATCTTACTTGTTATTAGGTTTATATCTGCTTTATCCAACTTGTTCTCCTAAGAATAGAACCAGAAGTGATGGATAGAAGTAGCAAAGAGGCAATTTTAGGCTGAAATAAGGAAAAACAATTAGACCTATCCAAAAGTAGAATTGGGGGGCAGCTGGGTAGCTCAGTGGATTGAGAGCCAGGCCTAGAGACAAGGAGTCCTGGGTTCAAATTTGGTCTCAGATACTTCTCAGCTTTGTGACCCTGGGCAAATCACTTAACCCCCATTGCCTAGCCCTTACCACTCTTCTGCCTTGGAACCAATGCACAGTTTCAATTTCAAGACAGAAGGTAAGGGTTTAAAAAAAAAAGTGGAATGAGTTGACTCACTAGAGGCCTTCTAAATAGAGCCTGGATGACCACTCATTGGGTAGTCTCTTGGTCAGGCACAGATTAGAATAAGGTTCATTCACATTCTAAGATCTTGGAATTATCAGTCTGTTCCAACCTGAGCCCAGCCTTCACAAATGGGTTCTAAAATCAAGAATGAGGACTTCCTTCATAGAACTCAATTGTAAGTTCATCCAGAGTCTTCTGTTCTAAATGACAACCCTCTGATATGGTATAGTCTAGAGCAAAGAATATTTGACTTGAGGCTACAGGACCACATTTGAATCACTCTCTCTGTTACTACCTATGTCAGTCTTAATCTCTCTGAGACTCAGTTTCCTCATCTGTAAAGTGGATTAGATGGCTTCCAGCATCCTTTTCTGTTACAGATCTATGATACTATGAATTTATTTACTGTGTAATATTAAATTAATTTATTTTCTATATTTTATATTTAATGAATATTAATATAATTTTATTATAAATAAATATATAATTATATATACATTAATTAATAAAATTAAAGCAAGCTTCTTAACCTTATTGGGACTCAGTTTCCTCATATGAAAAATAAGAGGATTAAACTAGATGACCTCTGTAGTCCCTTCCAATTCTAAAGCTAAGATCCCATATCATCCATATTAGGGTGAGGATAAGAAGGAGGGCTATCATTGAAAAGGCCTAGAGTTGTGAGCTTCTAAACCCAGTGTGCTACATTTCCAGGGCTCTCATCCTGCATTGAGCAACTTAATTAAAATTTAAGTTGCTTCCTGGGAACAATCCTGATTAAGCTGAGTTTTGTGCATGTAAAGGACCAGAAAATCTCTATTGGGCCACTTTTACTTCCACCAATTTTCTTTTCTTGGGGTACGGCATGAGCTCCAGAAAGCACACAAGTGTGAGTATGGGCTGCTCAAATTAATCTCCATCAAACTTGGGGGAGGGGGAGACAGGAAGCTGGGGACCCTCAGAACCCTAACTTATCTTCGGTTTCAGAAGACTAGCCCTTATCTTAACTTGCCCTATATGAAGTTGACCCAGAAGAGAACAAATGAAGAATAATTTAAATTTTAATTTGGAAAAAAAAATACCCTCTGCTTTCTTATCCCTTATCAAATGGGACAGCATTTTTCATTCTAACAATGAGCTAAGTGTCACTGGCATCACACAGCCTCAGCCCTCTCCCCTCCAACCCCATCCAAGTAATCTCTTTCATCTAAAGCCCTGATCCCTTTAATAAACAAAATTCGAAAAGGCAGTCGAAAAATTACGCATGGGCTTTATGAAAGAGGCAGGGAAACAGTCCAAGGGACAATCCCCTCCTTGTTAGTTTCCCAGCCCACGTGACCCAAAGTCATTCGGAGGGATAAAGAGGCCCCGGCCGCCACCAGATCTGTGCCATGATCGGCCTCCGTTCCCAGCCTCAGCCCATCTGTTATGCACTGGCCCCGTGAATGACATGTGTCAGCGGAGTCATTGCTGTGTAAACTACCCAAAGAAATCGACCGGCCAACTTCCCTTGGCGTCTCCGTCTTCCCCAATTGTTATGGGGCCAGCCACCATATGGTGAATAATTAGTTTTTCGCCCCCACTCTAGAAAAAATGTTCACTCCGTTGCTAAATGGCAGCAATATGGGTGTTAATGAACAGCAGGAGATGAATGCCTTTACATTAACAAAAGTGGCGATTTTTTTTTCCTCCTTTGCTTTCCTCTTTCAAGCTCTGTCCACTTTCAAGTAGGGGACGTTCTGGAAGCCAAAATGGGAGGAGAAGAAGGTGGGAGGAGGTCACTGGGAGGTTTGCAAGGATTAGGATTCTTCCCATTTTCATGGCCAGACTAGCTCCCTCAAATGAAATGCCTTTGATCTTCAGACAAGGCGCAGATAGATCTATTTCCTATGTATTCTCTCTCCCAGCCAGAAGGGAAGCTCCTTGAGGGCAGGGACTCTTAGGCGTAAAGAGATATGGTCATTCCATTGCCACGAGGAAGCTCTCTCTCTAACAAGGGAGGTCAGTGCCTTTTCTGAAACTTACACAGAGCTGCCTGCAACACTGAAAAGTTCCATGACCATTTTGCCTGAGGCTCTACATACAGTATGTACCAGAGGCAGAACTTGCACCCGAGTCCAATCTGATTCCAAGATCTCTCTATCCACAACTGCCTCTATTAGATGCCTGGAGTATTCGTTTTAATCCTCCTCCTTTGAGAAGAGTAGTACACAGAAATTCAAAGGTGACTTGTCATGCCTGGACATGGTATAAATATGTGGAGAATAATAGCCTAATTGCTAAGAGAAAAACAGACTGCTAGAAGGTTTGTGACTTGCCTAAGGTCATTCAGCCAGTATATGTCAGAGGCAGGACTTCAGTCATATCTCCCTGGCTTAGGGGACAGTTATCTATCCTTTAGACGGTGCCACCATGGGCTAAACTCTATGTGAGCCTGGCATATAGTTGATGCTTAAGAAATGTGTTAATTGAGTGAGGTGAGGCATTTAATGTGAGGAAAAGGTCTGGTTTCAAGGGGTTCATAGGACCATGAGATTCTAGATCTTAAGACCTAAGAAACCATCTCATTCAGGCTTCTCACTTTACCGATAAGATCCAGGGATGTTAAGTAACCAAGAGTCCAAAGTCCAACTAGTAGTATATTCCTAGATCATAGATTTAGAGCTAAAAGGCACCTCAGAAGCAAGCTAGTCCAACTCCCTCATTTTGCAAATGAGGGAACTAAGGCCAAGCAGAGTTAAGTAACTTGCCTAGTAAATGCATAGAAGTATAGATTTCTTTTTTGTATTCCTTTTTTAAATTTAGTTCTATTTTCCCCCAATTACCTATAAGAATAGTTACCAGTTTTTTTCAAAAAAAAAAAAAAACAACTGAATCTTGAGTTCTTTCCCTCCCTCCTGCCCCCCTAACCTTCCTCTATGTTGAAATGGTAAGCAATCTCATGGATTTTACATGTGTAATCATGTAAAACAGTTTTCCATGTTGGTCCTTTTGTGGTAGGAAGCTCCGGAAAAAATTAAGAAAGTAAAAAGAATTTGCTTTGGTCTGGAATCAGATTCAGTTCTTTTCCTCTGGAAGTATATGTCATTTTGATCATGAGTCCTTTGAGACAGTTTTTGATCATTGTATTGCCGAGAACAGCTGGTATTCATACGCGTTCCTTGTAAAGCATTCCTATCACTGAAAAATGACCTTCTGGGTTTTATTTATTTCACTCTGCTTCAGTTCGTGTAAGTCTTTCCAGTTTTTCTGTGCTCCTCCAACTTGTCTTTTCTTACACACAAGACTATTCCATTTCTATCATATACTATAACTTACTTAGCCATTCTTCAGTTCAAATTGCTCTCCTGAATGACTGGATCAATTCAGAACTCCCCAACCCCCACCCCCAGTACATTCCTGTCCCAGCTTCCCCACTTCTCCTCCAAGTTTTGTCATTTTCCTTTTCTCTCATAATAGTCAATCTATGAGAGATATGCAATGGTACCTCAGATTTCTTTTAATTTTCATTTCTCTAATTAATAGTGATTTAAAGCATTTTTGCATGACTAGAGAGAGCTTTAATTACTTTTTCTGAGAACTTCCTGTATCATTTACCCATTTGTCAAATGGGGAATAATTTGTATTCTTATGTATTCTGGTCATTTCTCTCTATGTTTGAGAAATGAGATCTTTATTAGAGAGATTTGTAAAACACTTTTGCACTATTCTGGTTACTGTGCATTACTTTCCATATCAAGGTTTACACTGACCTCTATCTCCCCCAATCTGTCCTCTTTTCTATCAGCCTCATCCCCTTCCTATTTTTCTGTAGGGTAGGATAACTTTCCATATCCAATTGATTGTGTATGTTCTTTCATTGAGCCAATTGTGATGAGAGTAAGGTCCATATACTCTCCTCTTCACTTCTCCCATCTTCCCTTCCACTGTAAATGGCATTTCGTGCCTCTTTTACGTGCAATGTTTTATCCTATTTTATTTTTCCCTCCCCCTCCTCCCAATGCATTCCTCTTCCTCATGCCTTAATTTAATTTTTTAATAACATCCCATCATATTCAACTCACCCCCTCACTCTCTGTCTACATATGCCTCTTCTAATTCCCCTAATAATGACAAAGTTCTTTGGCATTGCAAGAATCATCTCCCCATGTAGGGATGCACTCAGTTTAACCATATTGAATGTCCTTTGATTCTGCTTTCCTGATTGCCTTTTTATCATTCTCTTGAATCATATATTTGAGTCAACTTTTCCATTCAGCTCTGGTCTTTTCATCAGGAATGTTTGAAAGTCGTTTTTCACTGAAAACTCTTTCATTTCCCTGATGTATTATGCTCAATTTTGTTGGGTAAGTGATTCTTGGTTGAAGTCCTAGTTCCTTTGCCCTCTGTAATATCATATTTCATGCCCTCTAATCCTTTAATGTAGAAGCTTCTAAGTCTTCTGTTATCCTGACTATAGCTCCACAATATTGGAATTGTTTCTTTTTGGCCATTTGTAATATTTTCTTCTTGATCTGGGAGTTTGAGAATTTTGCTATAATATTCCTGGGAGTTATCCTTTTGTGATTTCTTTTAGGAGATGATTGTGTATTTTTCATATTGTATTTTGTTTCCTGTTCTAGGCAGTTTCCCTTGATAATTTTTTAAACCCTTACCTTCTGTTTTAGAACCAATACTGTGTATTGATTATAAGGCAGAAGAGTGGTAAGGGCTAGGCAATGGGGGTTAAGTGACTTGCCTAGGGTCAACAACTAGGAAGTATATGAGGCCAAATTTGAACCTAGGACCTCTTGTCTCTAGGTCTGGCTCTCAAACCACTTAGCTACCCAGCTGGCCCTTGATGATTTCTTGAAAGGTGATATCTAAGCTCTTCTTTTGATATTGGCTTTCAGGAGGTCCAATCATTCTTAAATTATCTGTCCTTGATTTATTTTCTAGGTCAATTCTTTTTCCCATTTGATATTTCACATTTTCTTCTAATTTTTCATTCTTTTGACGTTATTTGATTTTTTCCTGCATGTCTTATGGAGTAATTAACTTCCACTTAACCAATTCTAATTGTTAAGGCATGATTTTCTTGAGTAAGCTTTTGTACCCCCTATGCCACTTGGGCACTTCTACTTTGTAAAGATTTCTTTTCCTCAGTGAATTTTTGAACCACTTTACCCAAAAAGCCATTTCTGCTTTCAAGAAATTTTTCTCTTCAGTGCATTTTTGTATATTTTTTCCATTTAGCCAATTCTGCTTTTTATTAAGCTCTTCACTTCTTTGGATTTTTGTGCCTCTTTTACCAATTGTTCTAGTCTTTTTTAAAAAGGTATTACTGTATTCAATTGATTGTGTGTGTGTGTTTGCATCCTTTACCAAGTTGTGTTTTTTAAATGATTTTCCTGTATCACTTTCATTTCTTTTTCAAATTTTTCTTCTACCTCTCTTATTTGATTTTTAAAACTATTTTTGAAGCTCCATTATTAATTCTTTTGAGGTTTGAAAACAATTAGTTATTTTTGTGGAGGCTTTGGATGCAGAAGCATTGGCTTTGTTGTTTTCTGAATTTGTGTCTTCCCTGTCACAAAAATAACTTTCTTTGTTTTTTTTATTTTTTGTTCATTTTCCAACCTTTTCTTTTAGTTTAAAAGATATATATATATATATATATATATATATATATATATATATATAAAAGTTGGTCTCTATAATTGTGATGAAGGGGGAACTATTCCAAGCCTGATGTTCTTTGTGTAGCTACCTTTAGAGTTGACTCTAAGGATCAATCTGCTTTCAGAGTGGTATCATGTAAGGAGAGGTATGTTTAATACTCTCTGGGACTCTGGTCTGTGAATAATCCCAAGCATTCTTTTCCCTCTTGGAATTGTGATCATAGTCCCTGCTCTCTTGTGGCTGTAAGTGCTGGTGTATGCTGGTACTCCTCCTCACCCTGTGACTTCACCCCAGGACTGTGCACCACCTGAGACCTGGTTCTGCATATGGTCAATGCAACAAGAGTCTTACACCCAGCATCGGTAACAAAGGAATCACTATAATCTCTTTCTGAGAAGTTGTTCAATCTCCTTACTATCTGTGGCTGAGAGTTCAGGAAACCTTTGCAACTGTTGTGCCCAAGTTCAGTTGTGCCCAGTGCGACCTGCCCTAGTGTGCCATGCTCTACCTCTACCTAGTAGGCTAGATCCCTCATGTTCACCTTCTAAGTTGTTTTGAGATTTAAAAAAATTATTTCACCTTGTCTTTTTGTGGGTTATGCTACACCAGAACTGTAAAGGATCATTTTAGGGTTGTGACCTAACTAAATTCATTTTAAGTTGCCAGGGGATATCCCAAATAAAATACCCAAGTCAGCTGGAAATTTATGTTGATTTTAATTAATATAGAGGGAAGAAATTAAGAAAGAGAGAGAGAGGGGAAAAGAGTTAATTTAAACTGCTCTGGCTCAGGCTGAGTCAGGCAGGAGTTCAAGGCCTTGGCCAAGGGGGCCTCCCCTGAGAGCCAAGGGAAAAGGGAATCAGTCTTATTACTCACCACATGACCATCTCAAGGAAGTTGTCTGAGGGAGCTCCTCCAGGCTCAAGTTCCAGGATCGAACTGGCACCCAGCCTGCTCACAGGAAGTGACCAGTCAGAGCCACCTCTCTGGGGAAAGATGCCCCGGAGGAAGTGATGCCAAATATATAGACAGTTTTACATCATTTTCCTGCATCTCATCTGTACCAATGGTAGCTTAAGTTTGACTTAGGACAACCCAGGGGTCTGTCAGCTGTTTCTGATTTGTCATTTTCTCTATCAAAGGCCATCCTCCTAAATACTTAATCCTTAAGTATGGGTATAGACATTCCTGATTTTGTTAGACTAAGTATCTTCATTGTTACAATCAGGAGATAACTAAATTCAATCTTCACTGCTTTGAGATGTATCATTGCTTTTTAGAGGGAATTTGGTAGAAATTAGACGAGTTTCTGTACCTTCTCTGCCATCTTGGCTCCACACATTTCTCAGAGGTATAGATTCCTAAGTGGAAGTTCATTCCAAATCCCTTTCATTTTAAAGATAAAGAAACTAAGACTTAGAGTAAATAACTTGCTCCCACTTCACCAAAAAAGTAAATAGTACATGAAGAGGTAAGATTTTAACTATAGCCACTATACTAAATTTCTTTGGTCCTTTACTAATTCTTGCTGTCTTGTGAGATCATTGGCTTCTACTTGCCCAATTCTAGTCTTTAAAGACTGGTTTTCAGCTATGATCTTTTGATTTCCCTTTTCAGTTTGGTCTCTCCTGCTTCTCATGGCTTCCAGCAGGTCAATTCTGGTCTCCAATTTGCTTATTACTTTATTTGACTTCTGTGCCTTTTTTTCCATATGGGCAATTTTGTCTTTTAAGCTGTTATTTTCTTTTTTGTATTACTTTCATTTCCCCCCCACTTTTCTTCTATCTTTCTTACTTGGTTCTTGAACTCCTTTTTTACGTCCTTGAGAACTTGTGACCAATTTCCATTTTGGGGGAAAGTTTAAATGTGTTTTCTTCTTTGTTACTCTCTGCTATTGTGTCTGTATTTTGTTTCTTTTCTCCATAGAAATTATCCAGGGTCAAGAGGATTTTTTGCAGTTGCTTATTCCTTTTGCTACTAGTGGATTGGGGTTCCTGCATATTGATTGATTTCTTAGCTTCTGTCTTGCAGGGCTTTGCCTTGGTAGTATCTTCCCTTCCCAGTCAGAAATCTGAATAAGGACAGGTAATGTGATGTTCTTTGTGTAGCATGCTTTAAAACATTTTCCCCCAAAGCTATCTTTCCAACCCCTGCTATCTCCACTGTGTTTAGCCTTGTTTCTACCCATGCTCCACACTCTTCTGTCCAGCATCCATGCTCCTCAGCCTTGGATCTCAAGTCTTGCTGCCAAGACCTTGCACTGTACTCAGGGGTTAGTCTGTGGTGCTTTCAGCCAGTCCCCAAGAATTTAGAGATTGTCCTAGCCCTAACTCTGACACTGGTGTAATAAGTGGTGTGGAGGAGAGATTACCAACTTGTGCTTTGATAAGTGCAGTTTTGCCCCCTTATAGCATGGGAATCCCCAAACACTGCCTACCTTTAAAGCTGAATTCAGTGGGAGAACCCCTTTAATCATTCAATTTTGATTCCTGTCCTTTTGAAATGCTTTGTAATGATTGTTTGGAAGGAGATTCAGAAGGCTCTTGCTCCTACACCACCATCTTAGTTCCTTCTTTGGCTTTTTAAAAGAGAATGACAGGACATAAACAAACTTTTATAGATTTTAACTGAATATTGCCAATATGTCATTTAGTACAGGATTCACTGTGAACAATGCCCCTTTAACAAAAATACCACATACAAAACTTCTAACTTGATGGCTCAGAAGCAGAGGAGACTCTCTGAAGCATTTTGTCCTTACTAGAGAAGCCTTTTCCTGGGACCTAATCTCAAAAGTCAGGATATTTTTTCCTTGTGGGGGGAAAATGAAGAATAAAGAAAAGAGACTGAAAATGGGGCTCTAAGAATGAGCGATGGTGTGATGGAATGGATAACTTGTTGGATTTGGGAGTCAAAAATACATGAGTTGGGGAGCAGGCTCAGTGAATTAAAAACTAGGCTTAGAATTAGTATGTCCTGGGTTCAAATCTGACATCAAACATTTCCTACCTATGTGACCATGGGTAAGTCACTTAATTCCCATTGTCTAATCCTTACCTCTCTTCTGCCTATTGGTTCTAAGAGGTTTTTTTTAAGACACGTGTTATTATGCCATCTCTGATACTAACCAGCTGTGTGACCTTAGACTTGTCTCCTTCAGTATGCCCATATGAAAGGAGGGATTGAAGTTGATGACCTCCAAGGTAACTTCCAGTTCTAAATTTATGATATGATGATGGTGGTAATATTGTATTATTTTCTATACGTCTTTGAACCCTAAGAAGGAGAGTCATTGGGTCATAAACTTTGAAAGAATCACAGAGGTAACCTAATCCAATCTTGTTTTACAGATTAGGAAACCAAAGCCCAAAGATTTAGTGACTTGTTCAAATTCATCAGATCATACAATTATCAACCCCCAAATGGAAGAGACCTTACAAATCCTCTAGTCCAGTCCTCTCATCTTTTAGATATTGAATCTAAGACCCAGACAAATTATGTGATTTACTCAAAGTCTCTCAAAGTGATATTTGGGGCTAATCTCATGAGTGGGAATATGAGGTAGCTGATTCTAAGACCTAGAACTATAGAGTGCTAAATCTAGACCGTAAAGACCATCAAGTCCTGTTATGAATCAAAATTAATCTTGGAGAGTTTATATTGTTTATAAGTATTTATTAGTAAAGAGAAAGAAAGTGAGAAATAAGGTTTTCAGCCTTTCTGACTTAAAGTAGGATCAGGTCTGGGATTCTAGCCTATGGAATTCCCTCCACTCCACCATTTACCAAAGATAGCAAGCAACATAAGAGCCTTACAGATGGCTCAGAGAATGCCTGAGAGAGCAAGACCAAGGAGACCAGGAACCCAGGAGCAGAATGAAAACCAAGACAGCAGCAAGCTTCCCTACTGATTTTCAAGCCTCATCCCAACTCTTCCCCAAGATCCCTCAATTGGCCAATGGCCTTCTTAGTCATTTTCCATGACTTCCAAGGCTTTTGCTGGTCAAGAATCTGGCTGCCCTGCTGGCAGCCCAGACGCATGACTCTGTGACTCCCAGGGTGAGTCCTTCTGGAATTGGGCTAAATTGGAGGTCCTCTAGATATTTAATTCACACAGTCCTAAGCACTTATTTTATACATAAACAACCCAGAGGCCATGAATTGTTTATTACTTGCCTCAGATTCCCCAGACAAGTACTTGAAATTTCTACCATTCAATTCAATAAGTCCCTTTCACTTTGTTAGGGATTAGGGTTGGGGCTACAAAGGATTGTAAAGATGACTCCTATATCTACACAGGGCAAGAGGACAGTCTGTGAATAGATTTCACAGGATTCATGAACTTGGTTTAAAAAATTATTTAAAAATTTTAGTTGTGTTTTTAAATTTATTTATTTTTACTAATGTTTAATTACTTTTTTAATTTTTAAATTTTTTAAATTTTTGTTATTTATTTTATTTATTTATTTATTTTTACTAATGTTTAATTATTTCCTTTGTAATAAATTTTAATTTAACACGACGATAAAACATTCATGAGCATCATCATTTTTCCAGAAGAGTCCATAAACTCCCAAATTTTAAGAGCCCAGTGTCCTAGAGGAATCTCAACATGTCCAAAATGGAACTCATCATGTTCCCTCATAAAGGTGCTGGGAATACAAAGAAAGGCAAAAATCTAGTTCCTGTCCTGTAGGGGCTTACATTCTAATAGAGGATGTAGACCAACTAGGAAGCTATTGCAATATGGCAAATGAGAAGCAAGCCATTGTGGAATGAGTGGAAAGGAGTTGCTCAAGATGTTATGAAGGTAGAATTATCCCCGCCTCCAAATATTCCTATTTCTGATTATGATATAATTTTTACTCACCCAGATCTGAGATTTTTCAGAGTCATTATTGACTTTTTCCTATTCTTTCTATGGAATCTGTCAGCAAGCCCTGTCCAATGTGCCTTTATGGCTTGTCTCACATGATACAACCCTTCCCTCCTCTCACATGACTTCCATCTTAGTTCAGGTCTCCATCACCTAAGCTATTATCATTCTTCTTCATTGATCTCTTCACCTAAGACATCTCTTCTTTCTCCAATCTGTCCTGCACAGAACTATCAAAATAGCCTTCCAAAGGGACAGATGTTACCATATCATTCCTCTACTGAAATCAATTCAGTGGTTCTCCACTGCCCCTCTAGGATCAAACTTATCTTGGTCTTCCATCATCTAGGTCCAATCTACCATTCCAGAATCACTCCTTATCAGGGCGTGCTGAAGATACCTAGGACCTGGCTTAAAAGAACAAATTGTTAAATTTTCAGTGTAAGCATTGACATCTCAGAAACAGGAAAATGGTGCAAACCAGGGCTTGATTTACTGGTTTGTGATTGTCTAGACTTAAGGAAGAGATGAAGAAAATAGTAATAATACTGTTTAAACTTAAAGTGTATTGTAGGTCCAGCTGGGTGACTCAGAGATCTCCAAGTACAGACTTAGAGATGGGAAGTACTGAGTTTAAATCTGGTCTCAGTCACTTCCCAGCTGTGTGACCCTAGGCAAGTCACTTAACCCCCAATTGCCTAGCCCTTTCCATTCTTTTGCCTTGGAAACAATACTTAGTATTGATTCCAAGATGGAAAGTAAGGGTATAAAAAAGTGAATTATGAATACATTCTCCATCCTCACCCCACTGAAAGCTCTTCATCAAACATTTACCAGCATACCACTATCTATATTTCCCCTCAAGTAAACAATTGCCTGAGCTCCATATATCCACATAGGCCATGCTGTATGACTACAACTTTTTTCGTTTCCATATCTTCACCTAAAGCTTTGCTCATATGGTGCTTTTTTGATGGCATTCCTTTATGTCCCTTCTATGGCCCTATGCCTTCCCCAAAGAGTTCACTCTCCTCAAATTTTCCTAGATCACTTTTTTTGGATCCCATTCCCCTCCTCCCCCACTTCCCTTAAATTATACCTATCTCTGTGGATGTTCTATACTCCTCTTCTTTTGAAGGCAATTCCTTGAGGAAACTTGCTTTCATCTTTTTATCTCCCTGAGTCCCTAGCCCAAATCAAATGCCAAGCAAATATTTCTTTCATTTCTTTGTCAAATGAATCTCTTGGGAATTGAATGTAATTAAGTTTCACACAGCAACCAGCATGGCAGAAGGCCTTCAGGTCATGCCATATGTGAACATTTGCCCCGAAGGGCCATCCCCCCCACCCCAATGCACACACATATTATTACTTTCCTTTTGATATCATAGGTACTTCCATTCTTCCAATTAATCAAATTCACAACTAGATTCGCATCCTTGACTCTTCCCTATTTATCAAACCCCATATCCACTGTATTGCCTAATCTTAGTCAATTCTACCTTGGCAACATCTTGAGCGGCAACTTTTCACTCATCACATAATGGCTTGCCTCTCATGTGCCATTTTGCAGTAGCTTCCTAGTCAGTCTTCATCCTCTATTAAGATATAAGCTTCTAGAGGGCTGGAACTAGATTTGAGCTTTCTTTGTATTCTTAGTACTTTAGCATTGCACCTAACACATAAGAACTTTATAAATGCTTGTGGACTAGCCAATGAGCTTCAATCCACCCTCCATAGAGCTCTCAAAACAATATTGCTAATGAACATGACTGCACACTTCATTCCCCTATCCATGATGTTCAGTGACTTCCCAGAGACTTTAAGAGAATACAAATGCCTTTATTTCATATTTTAAGTCCTTTGCTGCCTTCCTCCAGGGTATCTTTCAAGACTGATTATACATTCTACCCTTCATGTATATTACAGTCCAACCAGCCTGGCCGACTGGCTCTTCCTCATACCCAGTAATTCATCTCCCATCATCATTCCTTTGTACCTGCTCTGCCTCATGACAGAAATCCTTCATCTCTACCTCTTCAAGAACCTCCACACTCTTCAAGACCTTTTATTTTCATTCATTTATTTATTTATTTTTGGCAAATCACTCCAGTATCTTTTATTTTTTTAACCCTAACTTTCTGTCTTAATATCAACACTGTATATTGGTTCCAAGGCAGAAGAACTTTTTTTTCCCATTTGAATTAGTTTATTTAGCCAATTTAGAACATTATTTCTTGGTTACAATAATCACATTATTTCCCTCCCTCCCCTCCACCTGCCCTTCCTGCAGCCAATGCACAATTCCACTAGGTATCACATGTGTTCTTGATCAGAACCTATTTCCATGTTGTTAGTGTTTGCATTAGGATGTTCATTTAGAGTCTACATCCCCAACCATATCCTTTCTATCCATGTATTCAAGCAGTTGTTTTTCTTCAGTGTTATTACTGCCACAGTGTTTCCTCTGAATGTGAATAGTGGTTTTTCTCATAGATACCTCCAAGTTGTTGAGGATCATTGCATTGACATTAATGGAGAAGTCCATTACGTTCGATTGTACCACAATATGTCAGTCTCTGTGTACAATGTTCTCCTGGTTCTGCTCCTCTCACTCTGCATCACTTCCTAGAGGTTGTTCCACTCTCCATAGAATTCCTCCACTTTATTATTCCTTTGAGCACAATAGTATTCCATCACCAACATATACCACAATTTGCTCAGCCATTCCCCAATTGAAGGGCATCCCCTCATTTTCCAATTTTTGGCCACCACAAAGAGTGCAGCTATGAATATTCTTGTACAAGTCTTTTTCCTTATTATCTCTTTGGGGTACAAACCCAGCAGTGCTATGGCTGGATGAAAGGGCAGACAGTCTTTTAGCGCCCTTTGGGCATAGTTCCAAATTGCCCTCCAGAATGGCTGGATCAATTAACAACTTCACCAGCAATGAATTAATATCCCAACTTTGCCACATCCCCTCCAGCATTCATTACTTTCCTTTGCTGTCATGTTGGCCAGTCTGCTAGGTGTGAGGTGATACCTCAGAGTTGTTTTGATTTGCATCTTTCTGATTATAAGAGATTTAGAACACTTTTTCATACCTATTCATGTCCCTTACACATTTATCAATTGGAGAATGGCTTGATTTTTTATACAATTGGTTTAGCTTTTTTCCCCCCCTACTTTATTTTTTATTTTATTTTATTTTATTTTTACTTTTAAACATTATTTTATTTGGTCATTTTCAAACATTATTCATGGGAAACAAAAATCATTTTCTTTTCCTTCCCCCCTTCCCCCACCCCTCCCATAGCCGATGCACAATTCCACTGGGTATCATGTGTGTCCTTGATCTGAACCCATTTCCATGTTGTTGGTATTTGCATTAGGGCGCTCATTTAGTGTCTCTCCTCGATCATGTCCCCTCAACCCCTGTAGTCAAGCAGTTGCCTTTTCTCAGTGTTTTTACACCCACAGTTTGTCCTCTGCTTGTAGATAGTATTTTTTCTCCTAGATCCCTGCAGATTGTTCAGGGACATTGCTTTGACACTAATGGAGAAGTCCATTACATTCGATTGAACCACAGTGTATCAGTCTCTGTGTATAATGTTTTCCTGGTTCTGCTCCTTTCACTCTGCATCACTTCCTGGAGGTTGTTCCAGTCTCCATGGAATTCCTTCAAGAAACACACATGAGGCGGGTTGATACTCACAAGGTCATAATTAAAGAATGGAGTAAGACCTTTTGGGCCTCAACTGATAGAAAGAAGACAGGAGTTGCAATCATGATATCTGACAAAGCCAAAGCAAAAATAGACCTAATTAAAAGGGATAGGGAAGGTAAATATATTTTGTTAATAGGGACTATAGACAATGAGGAAATATCACTAATCAACATGTATGCACCAAATGGTATAGCACCCAAATTTCTAATGGAGAAACTAGGAGAATTGAACGAAGAAATAGACAGTAAAACCATATTAGTGGGAGATCTGAACCAACCACTATCAAATTTAGATAAATCAAATAAATAAATAAGAAAGAGGCAAAAGAAGTGAATGAAATCTTAGAAAAATTACAGTTAATAGACATATGGAGAAAAATAAATAGAGACAAAAAGGAATATACCTTCTTCTCAGCACCACATGGCACATTCACAAAGATTGACCATACACTAGGTCACAGAAATATGGCATACAAATGCAGAAAAGCAGAAATAATAAATGCAGCCTTTTCAGATCATAAGGCAATAAAAATAATGATCAGTAAGGGTACATGGAGAGCCAAATCAAAAATTAATTGGAAATTAAATAATATGATACTCCAAAATCGGTTAGTTAGAGAACAAATCATAGAAACAATGAATAATTTCATTGAGGAAAATGACAATGGTGAGATATCCTTTCAAATCCTATGGGATGCAGCCAAAGCAGTAATCAGAAGAAAATTCATGTCCATGAGTGCATATATTAACAAATTAGGGAGGGCAGAGCTCAATGAATTGGAAATGCAAATAAAAAAACTTGAAAGCGAACAAATTAAAACCCCCCAGAAGAAACCAAACTAGAGATCCTAAAAACTAAAGGATAAATTAGTAAAATCAAAAGTGATAGAATTATCGAACTAATAAATAAGACTAGAAGCTGGTACTTTGAGAAAACAAACAAAATAGACAAAGTACTAGTCAATCTAATTTAAAAAAGGAAGGAAGAAAAGCAAATTAACAGCATTAAAGATGAAAAGGGGGAACTCACCTCCAATGTAGAGGAAATTAAGGCAATCATTAAAAACTACTTTAAACAATTATATGACAATAAATATACCAATCTAGGAGATATGGATGAATATTTACAAAAATATAAATTACCTAGACTAACAGAAGAAGAAATAGAATTCTTAAATAATCCCATATCAGAGAAAGAAATCCAACAGGCCATCAAAGAACTCCCTAAGAAAAAACCCCCAGGGTCTGATGGATTCACAAGTGAATTCTATCAAACATTCAAAGAACAGCTAATCCCAATACTAAAGAAACTATTTGACATAATAAGTAAAGAGGGAGTTCTACCAAATTCCTTTTATGACACAAACATGGTTTAGCTCTTTATAAATTTGAGAAATTAGACTTTTGTCAGAGGTTTTTGTAATGAAGATTGTTTCCCAATTTGTTGCTTCCCTTCTAATTTTGGATGTATTAGTTTTGTTTGTACAAAAACTTTTTAATTTGATGTAATCAAAATTATTGATTTTACATTTTGTGATTTTTTTCTAGCTATTGCTTGGTTTTAAAGTCTTTCCTTTCCCAAAGATCTGACAAGTATACTATTCTGTGTTTGCCTAATTTGCTTATAGTTTCCTTCTTTGTATTCAGGTCATTCACCCATTCTGAGTTTATCTTGGTGTAGGGTGTGAGATGTTGATCCAAACCTAATCTCTCAAGACCTTTTAAAGTAACATTTTTTTCTTTCTTTTTAAAAAAATATTTGCCTTTTTTTTCCTTAGAATTAATACTGTGTGTTGGTTCCAAGGCAGAAGAGCAATAACACTAGGCAGCTAGTGTTAAGTGACTTGCACAGGGTCACACAGCTAGGAAGTGTCTGAGGTCAGATTTGAACCTAAGACATCCTGTCTCCAGGACTGGGCTCTCCATCTACTTAGCTACCCAGTTTCCCAAAAGTAACACTTTCTTTAAGAGACTTTTCCTGATTTCCCTGGTAATTAGAACTGCAAACACTATGTACACACACACACACATACACACACACGCATATATACAAATATAATATTTGAGGATGGCAACTCTAACAACTGTATGTATGTATGTGTGTGTGTTTATATAGAAAACACATAAATAAATGTTTTGTGCCTTTATATTATAGTATGTCATGTTATATAAACACATTATGTTTTATGTAATATTATTTCTATACATCATACATATCTGTATACATAGACCATATATTTTATATATCATATACATGTGTATATATTTATATGTATATAATATGCATACAGTTGGGTTTTTCATATATATGTATGCATCTTGTCTTTTTTTTCTTCCTTCATGGGACTTTGGCATATAGGCATATAGGTACCTAATAAATGCTTCTTGACTTAATATCTTCTGTTTACTAATCAGAGAACTTGTTGCATCTTTGTTTGCTGTTCAGCTATTCGTCATGTCTGATTCTTCTTGACTCCATGAACTATTTTTTTCCAAGGAGTTTTCTTGTCAAACACACTGGAGTAGTTTGCCATCTCCTTCTCCAGTGAATCATCTTCACTTTTTTTTATTTTTGGTGAGAGGTCTGCACTCTGTCATATCCATCTTGGGTAATCCTGTATGGCATAGCTCATAGTTTTGTTGAGCCATGCAAGCTCTTCTGCCACAATAAGACAGTGACCCAGGAGGGACTTTTTTAGACAAGCAAGAGATGGGTGGCTTACCCAAGATCACACAGCTAGAAAGTGTCTGAGGCTGGATTTGAACCTGTCTTTTTGTCTCCAGGACCAGTGCTATATGCACTTCACCACCTTGCTGCCCTCAAATCCTTCTAGAAGAATATTACTTTTGTGAGGGCAGAGGCATGCACTTTTACATTCCTTTCCCCCAGTGCCTAGCATAGTGTCTGTCATGTAGCAGACAGACACTTAATAGTGTTTATGATAGATTGATTCTAATTCTAAAATTCTCATGATCCTGTGAAATTATTTAAGTGTCTAAACTACTACCAGGAGATTTACCCGAGTCTTTGCCTGAACTGACTCAGTTTCTTACTCAGTAATAAACAAAGAAAGGGAATACCCACGGGATACCCCTTCTGAACAAGAGCCATCCTAGGACATAGTAGCCAGGGAGGAGACAACATGGTCCTTTACAGGGGCTCATAACAAAGGAGTCTTTTACTAGTAGCATCTCTTTTCCTAGGCTTGAGGGGCTATAAAGCTATCAAGAGGAGACTATTTTCTCTTCTTCCTCGTCCTGGAGAGCTCAAGGAGCCATTATTTCATTCCTAATGGACCCAACCAATAGAGGAATGTCCTATGGATGGCCCTTCTGAAAAGCTCTCAATCAGCAGTTTGAAATTTACCAATGGCAATAACTGATGACTAGATGTCTCTGCCAGAAAAGTTCATGACAAACTGGAAAATGGAGATTCTGAAGAGGCCTCTGGAAGACTCTTGTCTTGGAATCTAAAAGTAGATTCATTTAAATATTCAAATCCACCATAGATTTGGTCAAATATCATTAAGCTGAGACACAGAATCCTGATTTGCTTTAAAAGCTGATGTTAGTGGCTATGGGCAGCAAAGGTTTATGTAGAATCCTAACTGTCTTTTTTTCTCATAAGACAGTTCTCTCCTCCCAGTTTTCAGAAGGACGATAATGAAACATGCTAGTGGGACACAGAGATACTGTGCTCTTCAGCCCTCTGTCTGATCATCCAGTTCACAACCCATTCTTTGAAGCAATGAAATCTCTAGGTTCAGTGTTGAGTTATGGCCATTTTAAAGAATTCAAAATTCCCAAAAATATATAAGCTGGGAGGAAGGAAAGAAGAAGGGAAGGAAGAAAGAAAGAAAAGAAAGAAGGAAGGAAGGAGGAAGGAAGGAAGGAAGGAAGGAAGGAAGGAAGGAAGGAAGGAAGGAAGGAAGGAAGGAAGGAAGGAAGGAAGGAAGGAAGGAAGGAAGGAAGGAAGGAAGGAAGGAAGGAAAGAAGGAAGGAGGAAGAAAGGAGGAAGGAAGGAAGGAAGGAAGGAAGGAAGGAAGGAAGGAAGGAAGGAAGGAAGGAAGGAAGGAAGGAAGGAAGGAAGGAAGGAAGGAAGGAAGGAAGGAAGGAAGGAAGGAAGGAAGGTACTGATGGAGGGAGGAAAGGAGGAAGGGAGGGAGAGATGAAAGGGAGGGAGGAAGGAGAGAGAAAATTTGGTGCCACATTACTAGATTTAGAGTTGGATAACATATTGAGATTCTGATACTTGCCACATCTGTCACCGTGATCAAGTAAGAATGATGCCTAGCATATAGTAAGCACTGAAAAAAGGTGTGTGTTTTTTCCTATTCACAAAAGTCACTTAGCCTCCCTGGGCCTCAGTTTTTTCTATTTCAAAAAGGTTACCAAATGACCTCCACCAAGAGGTGTAAAATAAAAGGGAGAGGAATATCGATGACTCCAATACCTCTTCCAGATCTCAATCTTATGACTCCTGCCCCTAAGAAAACAACAAAATATGTCTCTCAATTCCTTCCCAAAGGAAACAAACATATTTAATATCTTCTTTTACATTAAAAAAATCCTGGAGGCAGTTGAATCACAAAATCAATTCAATTTGACCTTTTGTTCCCCTTGAGGAAAAAAAAAACATTCTGTATGATGAAATGAAATCATTAGTTTACAAAGGAAACTGTTGCTGAAATCAATGAGCATTTTTTTTTTCAATTAGACTCTGGGCCAAAGTTTTCCATTTCAAAAAGAATATCTATAAAAGTCATTATGTAGTTGAATGATTTTAAAAGAAGCAACACAGACTGCTGAGGAATGCTTCCTGCTATGCATTTCAATGACATTAGGAAAAGAATGCTTATTATAATGTCCTAATGGAAACAGCAAACTGGAGCCCAGAATGTGTTCCTCAGGGTTCACTCTTCCTTTTTGCTCAATAAATGTGGTCAAGTAAACTATAGTAAATATATCGCTTTAAATTAGGGGTATGTGTGAGTATGCAGGTACCTATCTGTGCATGTCTATCCATGGAACTCATAGGTCCAAGAGGGATTGAGGGAATCCTGTTTTACTCAATTCTTTCACTAACTATAGCTAAGAAGTTTAGTTGCTGAACACAGATATGTCCATCCACTGAGTAAATCAGGCCAAAGCTAGAAAAACTGGAGATGTTCAGGTCCCTCCCTTGCAATGAAATAAAATGAAGCTATTTTGCAGTCAGTTTAGGTTCCTTGAGAAGAGGGATTGTTTTGTTTTGTCTGTGTAACCCCAGGTCATCAGACACATTGATGCTTTACACACAGAGAGGACTTAATAAACATTTGGGTTAAACTGAGTTAGGATAAGTTGAATTCTTCTCTCCTCATCTTCATCATGCAGGCAGGAAAGAGTAGAAACCTGTTTGGATAAAAATAGTAGCTGACAGTATATAATGCTGAAAGGTGTGTAGAACTTACTTTCTTTATCTCTTCTGTGCCTCTCAACAAACCCACTCATTTCCCCCTGTGTTGTTTATTTTTCATCAATGACTTGAATAAAGGTATAAATGGCATGTTTAGTCAATCTGCAGTTGATATAAAGCTGGGAGGGATTACTAACAAATTGGGAGATTATGAAAGAATGCAAAGAAAAAGTCTTAGTAGGCAAAAACATTGAGCTGAATCTGCTAAGATAGAATTCAATAGAAACAAATGTCAAGTTTTACACTTGAGTACAAGAAATCAATTCCCTTAATATATTAGGAAAGTCACAGTTAAATATTTGTCTGAAAAAGTTGTAGAGGTTTTAGTAGCCAAATGAGTCTATCATGTAATAAGACTGCCAAAACAAAACAAACAACCCAATATTAATGCTGTCTTTGACTGCATTAAAGGAGGTATAGCTTCCACGTACAGAGAGGTGATTGTCTCAGTGTTTTCTGTCCTCATTAGAAATCATGTGAAAGACTGGTTTCTATTTAGAGTATCTGGGCTTAAGAAGAATATTGATCAGCTGGAGAGTGTCCAGAGGAAGACAACCAGGATGGAAAAGGGTCTTGAGTTCATTTCATATGAGTACTGGTTGAAGGAAGTGGGAGAGTTTAGCCTGGAGAAGAGAAATCTTGGGATACCTAGTAACTATATTCAAGTACTTAAAAGGCTGTTGTGTGGATATATGACTTCTCGTGCCCTGATTGGCCCCAAAAGGCAGAACCAGGAGTAATGGGGTAGAGATCGCAAAGAAGTCAGCTTAGATTTGATGTCAGGAAGAACTTTTTTTTTTAAAGATTATACAATATATTCAATATAACCATTATAACATAAATGCACAAATAGATAAATATTAAGGTGTATGGCTTCTTTCTTCATCTCTTTATTAGATCTGGCTACATATGAAATGGATACAGGAGATCTCCAACTATTATTTGTTGTGTATCTCTTCTTATAAATTGATATACTTTCCCTTAAGGTATTTAGATGTTATACCACTCTGTGCATAAATATTAAGGATTGCTATTAATTCATTGCCAAGTTCCTTTCAACATAAGGTGGTTTATCTCTTCCAAAAAAGTCTACTTTTAACACTTTCACTGAGACTATGGTTGTGACTCTAGCTTTTACCTGAAGTATAACAGATTCTGCTTCAGCCCTTTATTTTAACTATGTGTGGCCTCCAGGAAGAACTTTTTAACAAACAGACCTGTCTCAAAGTAGAATAGGACTGCTTTGGGGAAAGAGGAGTTCTTCATTCTCAGGCATCTTTAAGTAGAGATTGGGCAACCACTTGTTAGGTAGTTATATTGGATACTTATTTTGTGGATGAGATGAGATGGATCATTCCTGCATCCCTTCCAGCTCTCAAATTCTATATTCTATGAGTCTGTATTTTTATTGCATCTTTGCAGACGGTAATTAAAGAGACCAAATGAAAGAATTATGTAAAGTGCTTGGCAAAACTTTAAAGCACCATATAAATGTTCATTCTTATTATTACTAGTGTCAGAAGTAGGATCTGAATACAGGTTTGTCCTGATTCCAAGGCCAGCATTCTGTCCATTATGCCAGGAGACCTCCTGGCTAAACCTACAAGAGGAAAAAAAATCTGATGGTTTTAGTGAATTACAATCATGGCAGCCAAGAAAACTAATGCTCTCTCAGGAAACCTTAATCCAATGGAATTATGTGAACATGCTTTGTAATTGTGAAACAGTATCAATGTGAAAGCTATCTTAATAATCACTCCCATTTACATAGTATTTTCAGGTTTATAAAGCACTTTATGTACTTTATCTCATCTGTTCCATGCAAAAACTCAGTGAAGTAGATGCTATTATTATCCCAGTTTTATAGATGAGGTAACTGAGGCTCAGAGACAATAAGGAACATACTCAGGATCCATACAAATATTAAATGTCTGGGGCAGAATTAGAACTCAGATCTCCCCAGCCATTACTACCCATACTTCCTCCACTCCAGACATCATCCTCATTGATAGAATTCAACCCATCTTCCCAGCCCCCGATTCGTCGAATACAAATTCCCTCTTGGAATGGACTTTGTAACAAATCAGTTAGAACTTTTCTTACAGGAAATATTGAAGCAGAAACTGGATGCCTACTTAATAGGAATGTTGTTGAGATAATTCATGCTTTGCTGGGGAGCCAAAGTAGGTGATCTCTAATATCCCTGACAGCTCTGAGATGCTGTGATTAAATCCTGGGCTCCATAAAACACACACCCAAGATATAACTATTTGGCAGCTGTCCATCCCCAACACTTAGCACGATGCCTGGTTCATAGTAAATACTTCATAAGAGATTATCATTAACTGATTGAGAGGGCAAGAGTGCAACTATGCAAAGTGTAAGAAATTTGAATTATTGCCTCTGTTACCTTGAAAAAGTGGCAACCTCTCTGAACCACAGTTTCTTCTTATAAAATGGAGGGATGGGTGTAGATGGTCTCCTAGGAACTCCTTCTAGTTCTAAATCTGTGATCCTATAACTGAATGAATGAATTTTTTAAATCTCTCTTTTTTATCTACACTGAGAGGTTTAGAAAATTTTTTCTAGTTCATGTAAAAACAATTTTTGACAATTGTGTTCTGACAATTTATGATTCAGATTCTCTTCCTCCCTCCCTGCCCTCCTCCTTCCTGAGCAGAAAATAGTCGAATGTAATTTATATTAGTGCTTTCATACAATACATATTTCCATATTCCTCATGCCATGACAGAAGACACATATCACACATATAATAAAAACTCATGAAGGAAATAAAGTGAAAGATGATGGGCTTTGATCTGCAGTCACACTCAAATAACTCCTTTTTTGGCTATGGAGAAAATTTTTTTATCATGAATCCTTTGGATTTATCTGGGAACCTTGTTTCGCTGATAATAGTTTAGTCCTTCACAATCAATCATGGTGCCATTTTTCTGTTACTGTATACAGCATTCTCCTCTGCTCACTTCACTTCACATCAATTCCTATGTCTTTCCAGATTTTTCTGACCTCATCCTGTTCATTATTTTTTATGGTCTAAAAGTATTCCATTACAAGTGTATGCCACCCCTTGTTGAGCCATTCTCCAACTGATGGACAACCCATCAATTTCTAATTCTTTGCTACTACAAAAAGCCACAAAATGCTTTTGTACAAACAGAACCTTTCCCAAATTTTTATCTCTTTAAGGCACAAACCCAGCAGTGCTATGGCTGGATCAAAGGATAGGCAGTCTTTTAGCGCCCTTTGGACATAATTCCAAATTGCCTTCCAGAATGGTTGGATCAATTCACAACTCCACCAAAAGTGTATTAGTATCCCAATTTTGCCGCATCCCCTCCAACATTTATTACTTTCCTTTTCTATCATATTAGCCAATCTGCTAGGTGTGAAGTGGTAGCTCTAAGTTGTCTTAGTTTACATTTCTCTAATTAATAGTGATTTGGAGCATTTTTTCATATGACTTTAGATAGTTTTATTTTCTTCATCTAAGAACTGCCCATCATATTCAGCTCTGAGGGTTTTTTCCTTCCAACTTCACTGGCATCCCTCCCAACTCAGTTCCAGTCCCATCTTCTGCAAGAAGCCTCTCTCTGAGATTATCCCCCAATTAATCCTGTATAAACCTTGCTTACCCATATTTATGCAGTACCTTGACTATTAGACTAGGATCTGCTTGAGAGCAGGAATTGTTTTGGTTGGTTTTTGCCTTTTATTTTTGTTTCCCCATAAACCCATTGCTAGCACATAGTAAATGTTTAAAAGCTAGTTGACTGCCAAACTCTGAGCTAAACACTGGGTGCCCACATGCAAAATAGAGACAATGCCTGGTCTTTACGGAAATTCCATTCAAATAGGAAAAGATGGAATTCCTATAAAGTGTGACTGCAAGGAGGATGCAGCTACAATGGTCAGTAGTCCCGAGGACTTGGTGGGAGAGTGGGTGGCAGAACTCAGAGGTTCAAGGTGTAATGACAGTGTAGATTGCAAGGTCCAGGGGCCTGAAAAAGGCAGGTGCAGGGTGGATGGCAAGGTCTTGGTACCTCGATGACCCCCATGAACAAGGCATTGTAATTGGAGGTGCTCTGCTCATGAATGCAATTCACCATGACTGGCCCCATTCCATTTAGAGGATCTCAAATATCCTTTCCTGCTCTAAATCTGCCATCCTATGAACTTTCTCTATGAGATATAGTGTGGGGTAATGGTCAGTTGTGGGGCCTTACAACAAGGCATCTTAGGTATGACTCTTTGCTTCTAAACTTCACACAGCCACAGATTCTCACAGCTGGAGGGAATCTTCACTAATCTTAATAGAATAAATAAATTAATTACTCCAGAGGTCATCTGACCTAGCTCCTACCTGAAAAAGAATCCATTCTCCAACATGGCTATCATATCACATGGCCATTCTTTCTCTTCTAGAAGTCCTCTCCAAAAGGAGAACTTACTACTCTCTGACTGTTCCACTTCCGGAGAGCTCTCATTGCTTAGTAAATAAAAATAAAAATAAAAATAGAGCTTACCTCAAGCCAAAATCTCTCTCTTTACAATTTCTATCCACTTCTCCTAATTCTTCCCTCTGAGACAGAGAAGGATGAGTTTTGTCCAGAGAAGCCCTTCAAACACATTCCTTTAGATGTTCTACCCAGCTCATGTTCCCCCTGAGTACAATCAAAATCCATAAACTTCCTTCCATTGATGGAGTGAACTCAAGACTTTTCACCCTTCTTACTGTCCTCACTTGGGCCCACAGCCTAGCACTGTGCTAACCACTGGACAGTCAAAGACTAGAGTAAACTTTCCTGCTCACTGGGGTTCTGGTTAGGACTGCTAGATAACACATAAGGAAATCAGACATTATAAAATAATTTAAAGAGAGAGAATATTCTAATAACTGAAACTGGATCAGGTGACCCTCCTCTATATATTCTTCAAGCTATTCATATCTTTCCTAAAATATGGGGCCAACAACTGAACACAATTCACCATTTGACCTAATGAAGGCAAAGTAGATTATGTAGAATGGTGCAGTGAAAGAAATGAGTCAAGGGACCTGAGTTCAAGTCCTGGCTCTATCTCTATCACCTCCTGTTGGGACCTAGGACACATTATTTACCTCTTTGGAATGTTTATCAAGAGGATTAGGAAAAAAAAGAAAAATTTTAAATTAAATTTAATTTTTTTAAAAAGAGGATTAGACCAGATGACCTCTAAGATCCTTCCTAAGATCCTTCCTAAGATGACCTCTAAGATCCTTCCTTTAAAGAGATGACCTCTAAGATCCTTCCAGCTCCAAATCTGTGACTATCCCCATTCTTATCTGGGAACTTTCTAGCCTCCTAATGCAAAGTGAAATCACTCATAATAACTATATCACATTATTAATTCATGATCTGTCAGCCACTAGCAGCTTAGCCATTAAGCATACAATAGAGTTTCTGTATAGAGGCTGATCAGTTAAAACTTGTGGTCCTTAACCTGCTTGGTGTTATGGTTGCCTTGGCAAGTATCTCCTTCTTGGAACCATGTTTCTAATTAATGGTTACTTTACTGAAAGAAAATAAAGATGCAGTTGCTTTTTCCACCCAAGTTCACAGACCCTCCTGAAACCTAGACCCCTTGTGGATCCTAGATTAGGAATTCCTTAGTTAGGGACTACTAGGTGGCTCAGTGGATGGAGAGCTAAGCCTACAAATGGGAGGACCTGAGTTCCAATTTGACTTTGCATTTGAGAATCTGGGTTCCAATCCTGCATCTGATGCCTACTGACTCTCTGACCTTGGGCAACTGATGGAACCTTCACAGACCTCAGTTTCCTAATCTTCAAAATGATAAATTTGGACTGAGTGGTCTCTAAAGTCCCCTCCAGCTCTAAATCTATGATTCTGTGTTTACTACCCTCGTTGGATCATTTATCTGTGGATCACTGTTCAGAATTTAAACTGAAGTCCGGCACCAAACCAGGTACTTTCTACTACATCACCTCTTTGTGGCTCCAACCTACCCTGCCAGATTTGCCTCATATGATTGGCATCTCCACATATTATCTTTCTGTCAAACTGAGTAGTTTCTCCTTCCCCCATTTTTGCCCCACTTTTCCCCATCATCATGTCTTTCCTTATATCATCATTTATGTCTGAAATGGACTGTCTGTCAAACTTCCTCCCTACTTTCAAAGCCTAACTCGGGCACCACCTTTTCCATAAATCCTTCCTGTCCTTCCCTTCCCTTAAATGGAAGTCCAGGTTCTGATAGTACATGCCCAAGATCTTCCATTTATGCTTCCTCATTCATTCCTGTATCAGAGCCTTTTGCATACATGTCTTTCTCTCTCATTATTATAATATAAGTTAATTGACCATATCAGTCTTTGTATTTTCAATACCAAGTTAAGAATCTTGCGTTTATAGGGGCAGCTGGGTGGATCAGTGGATGGAGAGCCAGGCCTAGAAATAGGAAGTCCTGGGTTCAAATCTGGCCTCAGGCACTTCCTAGCTGGGTGGCCCTGAGCAAGCCCCTTAACACCCTTTGTCTAGACCTTAATGTCTTGGAACCAACACAGAGTATTGATTCTAAGATGGAAGCTAAGGATTTAAAAAAATCTTTGTGGAATGAAATTCTTATTGGTAATGATGGAGACCCAGATCAAATGCTACCTCTTCCATGAAGCCCTCTTTGACTTCTCAGCATTAAATTCATTTCCATTCTTCTGAACCACAGTAGCACTTGGTTGGCCAGGCTTTTGGAGAACTGTGATGACTTACTGGAATGAATTGGTCAGGGAGAAGGAGAGGTTCAGGAGATGAGTATTCTAGTGCTGCCTCGGTCATAGATTTGCAGTGGGACCTTGAACAAGCCCCTTTACTTTAACCCTGAGTTTCCCCATTGATATAATGATGTCACAACCCTTTAACCCCCTAAAGTTCCAGCCCTGGGGCCCCTATGGCTTCATTAGTGGTTCCCTCAGCCACCTACTCCCTCTAGACCTGTTCCCAATCATGCCTCACATTGCTCCCTGGTCATCTTCTGGAAAAGAGCTTAGCCCCAGGGAATCCCCTTTCCTTAAGATGGCACGTCTACTCCTCTCTTGTTCTTGAGGGAGGAGAGAGAGCCAGTCTACTGTGTGCCAGGCACTTTGCTATTATTGTGCTGCTTGTGATAACTCATTTCAACCTCACAACAATCCTGAGAGGTAGCTGCTCTCCATTTTACAGTCGGCACATAGAGATTAAGTGTCTAGAATCTTAATAAATATGCACTGATTGATTGATCAGTTGGTTGATTAATTCTCCATATCCACATTGCTGAAAAGTATCTAAGGTGGGATTTGAACTCACTGACTCTAAGCATGCCAATTCAATACTCCCTTGAGCAGTGATGAGGACCCAAATTAGAGTGAGCAGATGCAAGACCCGGTATGAAAGTTGAATCAATGAGACTTTTTAAAAATAGACAATGTTCCAAAAACAAGAACAAAAAAAAAGCAAGGTTTCATCTCCAGAAATGCCCTGAGCTTACAGCAGAGTGCCAAGCTCAAGCTTTCTCCACTGGAAAATTCCGGGAGCATCCCTTCACAAGGAGTCCCACAGAAGTCCTAATGGGCACGTCATTCACACAGAATGCCACCGCCTTTGTTCATGCTGCAGCCCCTTAGAATCATCATATACAAAACCGGTCCCTCCAAAAGGCCAGGAGGCTGCAGCCAGCCCAGGCAACAGGGCTTTATTAATCCAAGTGATTAAGCCAGCATGCTGAGGGAAAGGCCTTTACAGAATCAAAACGTTCGTGTTTTTGATCCACATGGATTAAGAAAACACTGTTGCATTCACTGGCCATGGCCTGCTTGCCTTTGTGCCCAGGTTTTGTTCTCTGGATTCCTGCTGGAACAAAGAGGGGGCAGAGCATTTATATGGGGACCAGCAACTGCCCGGGGGACTTGGATGCATTTTGTCCATCCCCATCCCTTGTCTAGGGGAGATGCTTCCTGGATTTCCTGAGGGTTAAGCCTGGGG